>NW_017675406.1:0-46643 GCF_001879085.1 Nicotiana attenuata
AACCTATGCTAATTATATCATTGTGATTCTTAGTAATATCAACCGTTTATATAACAACCGTTTATATTAATATATATATATATATATATATATATATATATCGGCCTATGGCAACCATATAAGTCCATTCACTAATATGGTTGTAGTCATATAACCTATGTTAATTATATCGTTGTGATTCTTAGTAATATCGACCGTTTATATTAGTTGCATACATATCGGCATATAGCAACCATATAAGTCCATTCACTAATATGGTTGTAGTCATATAACCTATGCTAATTATATCGTTGTGATTCTTAGTAATATCGACCGTTTATATAATAACCGTTTATATATATATATATATATATCGGCCTATGGCAACCATATAAGTCCATTCACTAATATGGTTGTAGTCATATAACCTATGTTAATTATATCATTGTGATTCTTAGTAATATCGACTGATTATATAATAGCCGTTTATATTAATTTCATACATATCGGCCTATAGCAACCATATAAGTCCATTCACTAATATGGTTGTAGTCATATAACCTATGATAATTATATCGTTGTGATTCTTAGTAATATCAACCGTTTATATAATAGCCGTTTATATTAATTTCATACATATCGGCCTATAGCAACCATGTAAGTCCATTCACTAATATGGTTGTAGTCATATAACTTATGATAATTATATCGTTGTGATTCTTAGTAGTATAGACTGTTTATATAATAGCCGTTTATATTAATTTCGTACATATCGGCCTATAGCAACCATACAAGTCCATTCACTAATATGATTGTAGTCATATAACCTATGCTAATTATATCGTTGTGATTCTTAGTAATATCGACCGTTTATGTAATAGCCGTTCATATTAATTTCATACATATCTGCCTATAGCAACCATATAAGTCTATTCACTAGTATGACCTTGTTTATATGGTCAAAGTTATTTTGTGCTTCGTGAACGCGAGGCTTTGACCGCGTTCACGAAGAAGGAATTTAACATCTGGGCAGAATCTTTTAAAAGGGGTCTTTCGCGAGTTTTAGCCTATTTTCCTCCATTGTTAGGCGATTTTGAAGCTTTTTGAAGTGGGTTGAAGAGGGATTCAAGGGGAATCACTTGGAGGTAACATTTTTGACTTCATAACTCGTTTTATGCGATTAATGACCTAATTAGTGATGAGAAATTTGGGGAAAGATAGGTAATTATGGCTTGGGTTTAAGAGACCTTTAAATGAGGATTTGAGGGGTCTTTTGGACTCCGATTTCAGTGTTCTTGGTATGTACGAACTCGTGAGAGTGCGAGGTTTCTGAAAATATAAATTTCACCCGATTTCGAGACGTTGGCCTGAGGGGCGTTTTGGTCATTTTACCTAATTTCGCATCTTAGCTTAGAATTTAATGATAGAATCAGTTATTTGAAGTGTTATTTACATTATGAAATTGAATTGAATAGATTTGGGCCATTTGGAGTCGGATACTCGTGGAAAAGGTGTGGTTTCGAGTTGATTTTGACCCGGTTCGAGGTAAGTGGCTTGTCTAACCTTGTGTGGGGGACCTTTCCCCTTAGGATTGATATCGTGGTAACTGAAATGCCTTGTACGTGAGGTGACGAGCGCGTACTTGAGCTAATTGTTGAAAATTCAGTTTTCTTTAAGTATTTAAATTGAGTTCCTTCTCCTGTTTCATTATACTTGCGTATTTAACCCGTTGTTAGTTTAGAAAAGCATGTTTAGTTGACTTAATTGCCTATTTGCTTAAATTTCCTTAATTGCATTATGTGAAGCATGTTAGGCTACACTTATCTATTTACTTAGTACGAAATTTAGCATTTATTGAATTCTTATTGTTGCTGTGTATTTACTTTGGGACTATGGAACGGTATTCCGGGAGATCCCCCTGCACTTTTACTTTGGGACTACGGGACGGTATTCCGGGAGCTCCGCTGTATGTTTACTTTGGGACTACGGAATTGTATTCCGGGAGATCCCCCTGCACAATTATGAGTTGGACTACGGGACTGCACCCGGGAGATCCACTGGAGATGATATTTATATTTGGGGACTACAGGACGGTATCCTGGGAGATCTCCGGTTGTTATCTTGGAGCTGAGTTGTGTTCTTTTACTGTATTTTTACTTGCCATGTAATAGTTGTTGCTGTCCTTCATATCTCGTGTTATTTAATTACACTGTTATTTCACATTGTTAAACCTTATATCTTATTTAACCTCAGTAGGGCCCTGACTTTCCTCGTCACTACCCAACCGAGGTTAGGCTTGGCACTTACTGAGTACCGCTGTGGTGTACTCATGCCCTTTCTGCACATGTTTTTCATGTGCAGACCCAGGTACTTCTGCGCAGGCTTACCATCCTTGAGGCAGGAAGAGTTTTTGGAGACTTCGAGGTACATCTGCCGCGTCCGCAGACCGAAGAGTCTCTATCCTTATTCTATCTTGTAGTATTAGCCCTTATATCATACTATTGATGTAGACATTCCAGAGTTAGAGCATTTTTACTATATTTCTCTCAGCTTGTGTTCCCTTGAGTTTCCGAGCTTTGGGATAGTGATGTAGAAGTTTGAGATATTGTGTTGTATTTGCCGAGCGGCATTCTATATACTGTTCCTTTAGTTATTTTGGTTTTTGATTTATACTTCCGCAAGTTTCAATTTGTTTTTCCACACTTGCTAGGCTTACCTAGTCGTAGAGACTAGGTGCCATCACGACAGTTCACGGAGGGCGAACTGGGGTCGTGACAATGTATGTAAGTGGTCTATATTTTATGAAGCTCGTGAAAAGGGGTTGAGTTATGAAAACAGTTGGTTTAGAGGAAGGGTGTTTATGCAACTCTGAAGGTTTTTGTACAAGTGAGCCTAAGACATACCTTGATTTGAATATTAATCATTTTGTTGAAAATCCTTTATGGTGTCAGTTCTTCATTTTTTGCGAAAATTCTGATTTGTCTCTTGATAGCAAAGCTTGCGACTCAGATCTGATTTCTTTTTGACAATGGGCCGTTGTTTTTACTAAGTTCTGGGCTTCAAAATCTTTTAAGAATAGGACATGTGAGCGAGAACATAGTAATGGTATGGGCAGATTATAGTTAGCAAAATGAGGATCGATTACTAACTAATTCCTTCTTTTTAATCTTATGTTGTTTTAGCCTTGTCTATGTTGTGTATGACTTATAAAGTAAAACATGTAATCAAATACATAAAAGTGTTATATGCATGTAAGGCAGAATAGTAAGAAGGCATAGCAAATACGACGAGGCAGTAAATTAACTAGCGAAGCAGTAGACAAATAATAAAGAGGATGAGGGAAAGAGGAATGGACTCTGAAATTGGGCCTTCAAAAGGAAGGCCCAGCAATAGAGAGATATGGCTACAGCTGATTTTGGACTTTTCAGGAAATGTGACAAGGTTGGATTGGACCTGAGTTCCTTAGGAACTCCGCCGGCCCAAATGAGTATACATGTCTAAAAGAGAAAGAAATGCATTAGATACATGCCCCATATATTCAACATATTCAACCATGTACGAAATATATATATAAACAAACAACTGGAACAATGTATTAAAACATCAATACTCAAATAGTATGAGAAATTATACTAACGTGGTAGTTAAACATGGCAAATAATTTACATTGAAAACCTTTCGTTGTCATTAAACACTAAACCCCCTAAAGAACCAAAAGTGTTAATGAATTAAGGGCTAAGGAGGGAGTTCTACTCAAGGTTGATTGCCCCTTTGAATCCCCCGACACTTCAAAGTTCCCGAGGGACTCATGGCCTAGGGCAATGCTTGTGTCGGGGAGAGCATCCCAACCTAGAGTCAAACTCCACTCGCAAATACCTCTAATCACTAAAGACTTATTTTTCCATATGAGTTTAAGTGCCAATGAGGCTCTTTCAATGTAAACTAAATGCTAAGTATCACATACCACAAAGGTATACTTTACCTTCTAACCGAATAACATAAGGTCACACAGACTATATTTGATACAAAATAAAAAGCATACATATCAGGTAAATCTAAAGGTCAGACTTCGAGCACATATAGGAGAGAAGCAGAAACATCGTAACATACTGTTAAAGGTCTAAACATTAGAGAAGAACACATTCAAAGGGAAGGTAAGGAACACATAGTTCATATATGCAGTAACACAAGAAATACAGATGCTCCAGCCCTAACAAACTAACTATGAACTGATTAGTTTGTTACTAGCATATGCATGGGTTAGTAACACTACTTTGAACTTTAAGAGGTGCTAATAAGGGTTTCAGGCAAAAAGTTACAACTTAGCACCTTTTACAGAAGTTATCAGAGATATAAGAAATATGATCAAAACTCTTCAATATGATTATAGATTCACAGATTTGAACATGGAATCCCCTAAGGGCTTAACATGATTATATTCCTAAGAGTATTGGCTTCAAGCCATTATATTCAGACAGTATCAACAAAGAACTTCTCATAAGATTTAAGACTAGTTTTAGTTCAAATTTGCAATGAGGAAGGGACTGAGTACAGTTTAAAACAAGAGCATAGAATCAGGAAGCCAAACAAAGAAACACACAGTATTCAGTCAGTTATTCACAGACATTTCAAGTGAGGTTGTGATTTCATATAGACAGGGGAGCTTTACATGATCAAGTTAGCCATGTCATGAAAAGGGGGAGTTATAGACAAAGGGAATATTATACCAAACAAGCTTAACTCAGGTGTATAGTCTAACTTAGTGTCTAAATGTGAAGTAATCATATTCAGCTTTAAAGATTATCATTGGACTACAACAAGAATGACTGGGTCCTACTTCTATGAAAGATAACTTAATGACAACTGAATGTAAGCTTCACAAGGTCAATAGTGGCATAAAGAGATTAAAGACAAGAAAGCGTTACACCAAATAGGTTTTGACTTAAACATGTAGCTGAGGATTACATGTAAACATGAGACAACTAAGTTCAAATTAACAACTATCAGTCAATCATAACAAACATGATTATGATTTACTTTCTGCGAAAAGAAGATAACTTAATCTTAATAGGGTGTATACAGTAGAACTATTGGTAAAGAAGAAATTTCAACTCAACAAGACTGTTTCATACAGATGCAACCAACAGTTAGGAATAATCATGAGAATACCATAGTGACAGCCCAGAAGTTGCCTTCAGAGTTAGCCGATATAGGTATGAGAAGGAAAGCATCTAAACACTTAGATTTTCATGCTTCAGTTAAATAATATGAACTTATGAACTTCAAATTCATCTTAGTCAGGATTATCAAACAATAAAATCGACCACAAGACTAACAGAATACAGGAAAACAATATGTAAAGGTAAATATCACAGCATAATCACCAATGAAAGGCTATGAAGTTTAGGTAATCATGAGCAATCATTCAAGGCACATTACAACTTTAGTCATGCAGACTGTTTAGACTCAGAAAAGAAAGTCATCATCCATCACACAATAACTTGATCAATCATTAATTAAAGACTCAAGAGGCAGGGCAAGTGATCATAGACAGACAACATATTATCATAAATAGAAAATAAACTTTTCCATGCTAGTTATAAGCATCATAAACAACTATAATTCACAGAAGACAACCAGCATATTCATAATGTTCAGATAAGACGATCAAAAGAGAGAAGTTAGGAATGTACTAACCTTTTTGAGGGCAGCAAACCAAACAAGGGTTTCGTTTAGTTTCTTAAGACCCTAAAGCTTCAAGCTCGAAGCAGTGACAATACTCAGAAACGAAAAAAGGAAATCAGTAAGAAACCCTAGGTTTTCTTTGAAATCAGAATTGCTCTTAGATGGTCGTTTAGTTGGTGTTTTTGGTTGTAGTAGATGATGTTAGGTTATTTTTTTCAGTGTTAGGTCATGTGTTGGTGAGAACATTAAAGGCCCTCTTTTATAGTGCCATTACAGCTCAAAGGTTTCACAGATTCAAAAAAATAGTGGGAAGTAACGAAAGATCGATGATGACATAAAGATTAAGTAAAATCATAAAGAAATAAAGGGGATAACAGGCTCGAGTTTACCCGAGCACGAGGGTCGATCGTTGAAGGCTTTGGACAAATGGTTAAAACCCTAATGTCTAGAGGTCACTAAGTTTGACCTCTGGAAATCAAATCCTCATGATGAACTTCTGAGACGACTCCATGGATGCTCCGATTTGATGGAACATGAAGGAAAATCGGAGATTTGAAGTTACATCTTTGAGTCTAGGGTTCAGAATTTGGTGTTTTAAATTTGAACGATGAAATAGGAAATAGCCGGCTGGATTCGAGCATTTCAGAAGGCAAAGGGTGGTTTCAGGCTCGATCTTTGATTATGAGAGCAAATCAAATGGTTTCCTTTTCGAGCTTAGGGTTTCGGATTTAGGGGTCTTGAGTTTGTTATTGAAAAAGGAAGTATCAACAAGATTCATGGTATAGCAGGAATAGAAGAGATGACTTAGGGTTGATTCAAGTGACCTTGCACTGATTTGTACAAGATTCTGGGAGATTTATGGTTGATGGAGATGAGTGGAAATAGTGAGGAAAGGAAAGGGAGAGCGGCTAGTCTCTTAGGAAATTTTAGGGGGGAATAGGGTTAGTCTCCGAATTAAGGTTGGGAGATGGAACCCGGGCCGTCGATCTTTGAGATCAAGGTCCTGATAATTCAATCAATTAGGATTTTTAGGCGGAAATTTTGGTGGCCGTTGGATTAAAATATTTTGGACGGTGGGGACGGGTTCTCTGGGGGAAGGTATTAAAATCAAAAGAAGAATTGGAGAATAAACGTGAGTCGTTGATTAGATGGACCAACAACTCAGATGCATTGTATTTTTTCTGTGAGTGTTACAGAGAGGTGACGTGGCGCGAGCTGATTGGTGCAAAGAGAGTGGCCTGGATCGCCACGTTAGAATGTAGATCGGTTGTTTGGACTGGGTATTTCCGTTTGGGCTTGATAGTTGGGCAAACAATAATTTAAGGAATGGTCGCTTTGCCTTTGATTTGAGAATTGCAATTGTAGCCTTTGTCTTTTAATCCACTTTTTAAAATTAATTTAGATAGACTTAACAATTTTCAATAAATGTGGTAAAATTATAATTATTATATATACTGCTAATTATTTATAAAAATATTTTATTTTCTAAATTGCAACACTAATTTTGAATTTCACATAATAGCCTAATTAACTAAAAATTAAAGAGTAATTCATTAAGTTAATTATAAGACCTATGTAATGTATATATAAGAGTTATAATCTTAAAATAGTGAATATATTTGTAATTACATAATGTTAATACTACACGATTAATTTTGAAATTAATACTTTATTAATTAGTAAAAATATATTTTTGTTACTAGAATACACATTAAAAATATTTATTATAAATTATTAAGTATAAATAAATTAATTTAAAAAGGGAGAGTCAAAGTTGATCGTCAACATTCTCCCCTAGCTTTTATAAGGGAACGATGCTGAACCTTTGCCACCGAGGAGGCAAATGCTTGGTGGTGAAGATGGACGACAAGGCCAGTCGTTAATTCTAGTTTAACTTCTTTTTTGTAGGAACCGAGGACGTTGTGGCCAATGCGAACGGCTTTCCTGTGGCTTGGAACTATACTCGTAACTACCTTGTTTCTTTTTTTCGTTTGTTTGGTTCTGAATTCTGATTTCTCACATTCCTCCTTTGCAGCTGTAACGATCCGACTTGTCATTTTGAGAATTTTCTTTCCGCTCGGTGCCTTAAGGTCTCGAGCAGCTTTGAAATATGTATTATGACTTGCGAGGGCGGTCAAGTTTGGTGTTCATATGATTCGGGATTTAATTGAAAGAACAATTCCTATTTTGGAAGCTTAAGTTGAAATAATTGATCAGATAGTGAATTAAGTGTAAATGACCCCTGAATAGAATTCTAATGGTTCCAATATCTCTGTGTGGTGATTTCGGACTTAGGAGTGTGTCCGAATATTTATTTTGGGATCCGTAGCTAAATTAGGCTTGAAATGGCGAAAATAGGAAATTTAAGTTTGGAAGATTGACCAGGGAGTTGACTTTTTTTATATCGGGATCAAAATCTGATTCTGGAAATTGGAACAACTCTCATATGTCATTTATGACTTGTGTGCAAAATTTGAGGTCAATCGGAATTGATTTGATAGGTTTTGACATCGAATGTAGAATTTGGAATTTGTTAGTTTTGAATAGGCTTGAATTGGTGTGCGATTTGAGTTTTAGTATTTTTCAATGTAATTTGAGGCATCGACTAAGTTTGTGTCATATTATGGGACTTGTTAGTATACTTGGTTGGGTTCCCATGGGGCTCGAATGAGTTTTTGGAAGAATTTGGTGTTTTGAGCATAAGCATGTAATGATCCAAAGGTCCATTTTTAGTTCTAGAGATGGAAATTCGATTTTGAGACTTCCGGAATTTTGATAATGAATTATAGGAATGATATGGAAAGCTTGGTCTAATTCATCAAGTCGCGATTGGGTTTTCAGCGCGAAACATGAGTTAATTGTTTAACGAGTGAAATTGGTATCGCCATTGAGCAAATGAGCTCCGAATTGAGTTTCGATTGAACGACTAGGCTCGTGTTATTATTTGTGACTCATAGGAGCAAGAATCGTCAAATTCCGAGTTCGTTTGATGGATTTAGAGCCTTTTTAGTGAAACAAATATTGAGTTATTCTTTGTGCTACCTTGGTATAAGCTCGTCACTACTTTCAACCTAAGTTTAGGTTTGTTACTTATTGAGTACATGGGGTCGGTTGTACTCATACTACACTTCTGCATCTTGCGTGCAGATCTTCGATGTTGATGTTGATGTGCATGACGGGAGCAAGCATTGAATATGTACCTGCGATCCAGACACATCTGCCTCTTGTTCTTGGTAGCTTTAGAATTATTAATCTGTTCATGTATATTTCAAATAGATGATGTATTTTTATTTTGCACCATCTTTGTATTCTAATCTTAGATGCTAATGATTTGTACTACTAGTCCTTGATGAGTGTATTAGAGTAAGTTAAATATTAATTGAATCGGATTGTTATTATTTGGCTTACCTAGCGGGTGAGGTTAGGTGCCATCACGACTAGTCGGGTTTTGGGTCATGACAAGTTGGTATCAGAGAACTAGGTTCATAGGTTCTACAAGTCATGAGCAAGTGTCTAGTAGAGTCTTGCGGATCGGTATGATGACGTCCATACTTATCTTCGAGAGGCTACAGGGCATTTAGGATAAACTTCCCATCTTTCTTTCCTTATCGTGCGACATTGATTCATCTTGAAGAGTACCTCTTTGAGTTTGTTTCACTCACTCCTATGCGCATGTAAGCGCTCGGTATCAGCTGTGCATCGAAGGCTTGTGATTCTATGGACGAGGTACGAGATGTGTTTTTCGTGTTCTAGTGATGGGCCAGTCTAGGGACTTGAGGCCAGGTTTAGACCACTGCTTAGGCCCGGTAGTTTGAGTTGCGAGAACTTGTGCTTTTAGACTTATATGTCCGACAATGCTCTTGTGAGTGGAATTTGTTGCTCGATGAGCAGATGGATGACTGTATGATGATTATATTGTGACTGCCGGATGTGTTCAGATGGTTTAAAAGTGACGAAAAGAGTTTGCTTGAGATGTAAAAAGGACTATTAAGTTTTCAATTTCTGTGTTGTTTGATGTGTACTCTCGAGTTATGAGAGTGTTGAAGGATCTTGCACATTGTTAAATTGTGGAACAAATTAAATTCTTATATCTGGTTGATGACTTCAAACTTAGGAATGTTAAGTGATTACGTAGGAGTTGCGGCAGTAAAAAGGGTATGGAAAGATGTCAGTTTGAGGTAAACAGGCGGGTTATCACCTATGGAATAAACTACATAGGTGTGATCTTTACAATGTTGTGTGGAGAATTTTCTTTTCTACCAATAGAGTAGATGTATTGAGATTTGAATTTGAATTAGTCAAGAAAGTTGACCTGACCGTCACGAGAATGAAGGTGAGCTTAGTAGACGATTTGAGGTACCATATAGGTTGTGTTGCATGAGCTAGGGGAAGAATTTGTTAAATCTCACTACGGTGTTATGGCAGTAAATGAATATGGGTATTGAGAATTATAGACTGTTTCAATCTATGGCTTTGAGCCTAGTGGGGGAGCCTGTTATTGACAATTCGATTTTATGGGTATATGTTAAATTTAGGTTTTGGTTCGAGACATACTTGTGGGTTAGTTATAACTTGCAGAGGTTCAGATCGAGAAAGACTATAATAATGAAATTCCCGAATACGGTTTATATTGCGCTTTATGAGTATCGAAAAATCATGGAATGATTAAGTTATTAATTGCGAAGAATGTAGTGTGCATGGAACATGAATTCGACCAGTAGTGTTAAGGCAGGGTTACTTCTTTGAGTGTTATTGTACTAATGAGGCATGTGTCTTTCGGCCCATTTGGGTGGTGCAATTCATGTTTGAGTACAGTGGGTGACTCTCGAGAGGTTCTAATGGGTCCGAGATTTATATATGACAATTGAGAATTTTTTCGAATTTGTGTATGGATAAAATCTGAGATTTGCATTTGATGGTGCCGAGACTTGCGGTAATTCTGTATGACTATGGATTCTACATTCCAGTATAAGAAAGGTAAAAGAACCATTCTTTTTAAATTCACAGGAAGTCTATTCAGATAGGTGTTGCGGTTGTGATACTTATAAGGGTGCTTAGGAAGAATACTGTGGCTTATGGGCCTTAGGGACGTGTGGTTTTATGCTGGGATCTGGCAGTGAGCTTTGGGTAACGATCATGGTGTATGTCAAGGAAGAGTTTCGACTTGAGGGTAATTCGGAAAGGAATCAAAGAAACATGATAGCTTGGTAGTAAGTTGGATCAATACAATAATGGATATGATCGGTTCTTAGGATACTTATGATGTGGTGAGGCTTTACAAACATTTTTGGTGGCAATTATCTTGGGTTTGGTGACTTGCGTGGCTTGGTCGAGTTAGAGGATTCAGTTATGATAGCTTGGTTATGTGCAAACGGATTTCAAAGTGTTCCTGATGGTTTCTACCATGGTTTGAGCTGGATATTTTCTACTGATGTGGGGAACGCGTTGTGTATTGTGATTTTCTCCTGGAAGAAAGCAAGAGGAAGGTTTCTAACTAACCGGTTATGTAATTTGCTGGTGACTCAGAGTTGATAATGGGATTCTCGTACTTATAAGATGATGGCATAAAAGACATGTTGTGTTGTGCGGGATTAGGATTTACAGGTACAAGGTGGCAGTTCAGTCTTGAAAGGAAAATCATGAATTATGGACAAAATGGTAAATTTTAGATATTTAGATGAATGTTATAACTGCTCGGTAATCCGTGAGAAGGGTGCGCATTACAGAAGGGCATTGTGTTCTGACGTACGGATGTTCATCGATATTGTGGTACTCACATGATTGATAGACTGCTGATATTCAAATTATTGCTATGCGGCACAGACCAATTATGAAAGTATTTCTCGTGGGATGATCGTGCGTGAATATGTGTTGGTCATTCGAGTGCTAGAGTTGGGATCAATTATGGTGATTCATGTGTTATATGAATATGGAGACTGGGAGTTCTCAGAAGTATACTATTTCGGGATTTGCGGCATGTTTGACGTGAGTATTTTATTTAAACTCAGTGGAGGCACTAGTTGCGCTAATTGATTGTGATAACTACGCGCTGTGAGTGCGCATATATGTGAGGTTTGAACCTATGTGCGAGCACTGGGGCAATTTTTCATGCTCGGAAAGATGCTTAGGCTATGATATGCCTAGAGTTGACTGTTAAGCTTAAAGTTATAATGTTTCTCGTATTCGTACCATTATTGAGAACTATCCGGGCTGTACTTGAGGTTACAAAGAGGCTAATTTCTAGAACAAACTTCTTAGTTGCTAATTCTGTGTTAACTTGCCGATTTGAGCCGTGATAGCACAATTTGCTCACGCCTACAATATAGCATGTTATTTATACCAGTCTAGGAGCATGAGAATCTTATTTCATTTAGCATATACGTGTGTACTTGTTGGATTGCTCCTATACGATATGTTTGGACTGGAGGCCTGTGACCATGCCAGGTGGATTATGTTATTGGCAATTGAGTTTCCTGTATGATTGTTGTTAATGTGAGCCATATGATATCTGGTTACAGCTATTAGATTCATATGTCTTGGTTATACTATGAATGATGAGCTCATAGCATTGCGGTTATGGTGATGCTTATTGAACTTGCAAAACGGTTCTCTTCTTTGAGACATTTGCCATTTTGGGGTGCACGAATTGCATAGTTGTGGCTTGAGTTATATTGGTGTGACGTGTATGTGGAATAGTTGTGTTTGAGAATATAAGTTCGTTGGACCTAGAATGGATACTATCAAGTTTGATTACAACATGTTGGAAGAATAATTTAGAATTCAGCTTAAATACTTGGCTATGGTACTTGTTGAACGAGGGAAAGCTCCATGACCTGTTGATATGGTGGGTGGTTGTGAGTTCATGTATGTTTCATTCATTATCGGTAGTGTACAAAGGTTTTAGAACGAGGTTCTGTGGAATGTGGGGGTTTAATACTGGTACATGGTTGGTTTGAGTAGTTACTGTGATCAGAAATAGGTGTTGCGAGTATGCGCGTTGTGTGGCATGTTATGTGATTACATCTTGGGTTATGGTTAAAGCTTTATACAGCTTGCTCAAATTTATACAGCGTGTAGACGTGAAATTCGGGTCTTGAAAAAGAAATTTTGGATGTTGGAAATTGGATTCTAAGGTTTATGGGCTAAGGCTAAATTAGTAATTTTTAGTTATTCAGGCCTATATAGAATAGGGTGACGTGGGATCACCCCTGGTTATGTGCGTGATAAGGTAAAATAGTGATTTGAAGGTTTAGGAACAACTCTTGGCACGTTGGAGGACGAACGTATGTTTAAGTGGGGGAGAATGTAACGACCCGACTTATCATTTTGAGAATTTGCGTTCCGTTCGGTGGCTTAAGGTCTCGAGCAGCTTTGAAATATGTATTATGACTTGCGAGGGTGGTCAAGTTTGGTTTTTAGATGATTCGGGATTTAATTGAAAGAACAATTCTTGTTTTGGAAGCTTAAGTTGAAATAATTGACCGGGGTGGTGAATTATGTGTAAACGACCCCGGAATGGAATTCTGATGGTTCCAATAGCTCTGTATGGTAATTTTGGACTTAGGAGTTTGTACGAATATTTATTTTGAGGCCCGTAGCTAAATTAGGCTTAAAATGACGAAAATAAGAAATTTAAGTTTGGAAGTTTGACCGGGGAGTTGCCTTTTTTATATCGGGATCGAAATCTGATTCTGGAAATTGGAACAGCTCTGTTATTCCATCTATGACTTGTGTGCAAAATTTGAGGTCAACCGGAATATATTTGATAGGTTACGGCATCGAATGTAAAATTTGAAATTTGTTAGTTTTGAATAAGCTTGAATTGGGGTGCGATTCGAGTTTTAGTGTTGTTCAATGTAATTGAAGCTTTGACTAAGTTCGTGTCAAATTATGGGACTTATTAGTATACTTGGTTGGGGTCCCATGGGGCTCAGATGAGTTTTGGAAGAGTTTTGGGAAGAATTTGGTGTTTTGAGCAAAAGCATGTAATGATCCAAAGGTCCATTTTTAGTGTTAGAGATAAAAATTTGATTTCGAGACTTCCAGGATTTTGATAATGAATTATAGGAATGATATGGAAAATTTGGTCTGATTTCATCAAGTCGTGATTGGGTTTTTAGCGCGAAACATGAGTTAATTACTTAACGAGCGAAATTGGTATCGCATTGAGCAAATGAGTTCCGAATTGAATTCCAATTGAACAACTAGGTTCGTGTTATTATTTGTGACTCATAGGAGCAAGAATCATCGAATTCCGAGTTCGTATGATGGATTTAGAGCCATTTTAATGAAACAAATAACTACTGGTGCAAGCAACTTCTAGTGTGGACTTTTAATGACGGAAAATGGACTTTTAGTAACGGGAAATAGACTTTTAGTGACGAAATTAGTGTTTTACTGGGCAGAATTTTAAGGACCGAAAATGGTCATTTTCTTCATTTCGTTTTGGATTTTTGGAGCACGGTTCTTGGGCGATTTTGAGGATTTCTTCACGACTTCGACTTGGGTAAGTGTCCAGTATCCGAAAGTGATTATATTTCATAAATCCATGGTTATATTCATCATTTATTTCGGATTTAAATTGAAGAAATCAAGATTTTGCAAAACTTTTTAAGAACGAAAATTTTAGATTTGGAGGTCGAGTTGTTATCGAAATTTGATAAAATTGGTATGGTTGGACTCATAATTGAATGGGTTGTTAGATTTTGTGAGTTTATTCAGATTCCGAGACGTGGGCCTACGGGCAATTTTTGAGTTAAATTTTGGATTTTGTTGGAAAATTAGTATTTTCATATGGAATTGATTCCTATAAATTGTATTGACTGAATCGAATTAATTATGGCTAGATTCGAGGCGTTCAGAGGCCGATTCGCGAGGCAAAAGCATAGCAGAATAAAGAATTTCACTGTTTGAGGTAAGTAACATTTCTAAACTTGGAGCTGAGGGTATAAACCCCAAAAATACGTGTTATATGATTTGTTTGGAGGTGACGCACATGCTAGGTGACGGGCGTGTGGGCGTGCACTGTGAAAATTATGACGCAATTGGTTCCGTGGAATTTTGTAGTCAAATAATCTTGACATTGTCAATGTACTTTTATGTGTTAACAAATTGAGTTGAGAATCATGTTAAAAATCATGATAAGGATATATGCTAGTATTATTTAGACCCATAGGGGTCATATTGATGTTAAATTAATTGTTTCAAATTGTAATTTCACACTCAGTCATGTTCATTCATTTAATATCATATCTCAGTCTTTGTTACTATTTATTGATTCATCATATCATCATTGTTGGGCCGATTTTCATGATTACTGAGAGCACGAGAGACTGGACAGATTTATTACTGAGTGTGGCCGAGGGCCTATTTGTGAGATATTGATATTACGGCACGTGAGTTGTTCGTGCAACACGTGAGTTGCCCGTGCAGCATGTGAGTTGTCCGCACAGATCTAGATATTGATATTATGGCACATGAGTTGTCCGTGCGGATCCAGATCTTGATACTATAACACGTGAGTTGTCCGTGCAGTATGTGATTTGTCCGTGTGGATCCAGATACTTATATTATGGCACGTGAGTTGTCTGTGCAACATGTGAGTTGTCCGTGCAGCACGTGAGTTGTCCGTGCAAATTATAGGCTTTGGCTGAAGGAGCCCCTCTGGAGTCTGTACACACCCCCAGTGAGCGCAAGTACCTACTGAGTGTGAGTGCCGAGCGTGAGTGTCGAGTGACTTGGGGAGGATTGAGTGATTGTGAGGAATGAGTGACTGTGAGGATGGACTGACTAGGAGGGCCGAGTGAGTGAGAGGATTGAGTGACTTGGAGGACTGAGTGAATTGATACTCTGAGAGTATGCATATGGTTTTATCACTATGATGCATTGCATTGGCACGCACTATACATGTAAGCATAGAGATGTACTTTCCTCGTGCCATTTGAAAATGAATTTCCAATTGTAGAAGAAAGTTTTTGAGAAAAATCAGAGTTTTCAGACTAACTCATATTTTGGTGATTTCAGTGAAAAGAATTGAGTTTTACTATTATACTTTAAAAGAAAATGTTTATTTTCCGAAACTTTGAACGAGTTGAGCATTTGATTATTGAGTTATTCTTTGTGCTGCTCTGAATATGTTGGTATGAGATGGTACTGGATATTGTGTGGACTCTGACCTTGGTACAACTCGTCACCACTTTCAACCAACGGTTAGGTTTTTTACTTATTGAGTACATGCAGTCGGTTGTACTCATACTACACTTCTGCACCTTGCGTGCAGATCTTGGATGCTGATGTTGCTGTGCATGGCGGGAGCTAGCATTGAAGATGTACCTACGGTCCAGACACAATTGCCTCTTGTTCTTGGTAGCTTTAGAATTATTAATCTGTTCATGTATATTTCAAACAGATGATGTATTTTTATTTCACACCATCTTTGTAAATTCTAATCTTAGAAGCTCATGATTTGTAGTAACAGTCCTTGGGAAGTGTATTAGAGTCAGTTAAATATTAATTGAATCAGATTGTTGTTATTTTGCTTACCTAGCGGGTGAGGTTAGGTTCCATCACGGCTAGTCGTATTTTGGGTCGTGACAGCAGCCAATAGTCAGCCTCCTCCCTTGGTCGCTCACATCTCTGACTGGATCGAGCGACTCTACCCCCATATCATAGAAATCCGTGATTGGCCGAATTTTTTTCAAGAGATTCAAACCTGCTCATCCTTCGGCAGGTATTTTCTTTTCTTTGACTATGGACATTCTGCTTCTCATTGTGTGTGGATTAGTTTAGCTAACTTCATATTGTCTTTTTCTCAGGAAGGGGACCTTTTCGGAGGAGCCGGGCACTGGTACCGTCTTTCCAAAGGAAGACTGTTGCGCCTTAAGCTTCCACCCCTAATGCGACTCCTACATCTTCTGTACCGATCTCAACCTCAACTGCCACAGTCCGAGAGCCTGTTTCCGCTCCATCTACTGCTTCTTCTCCTCAACTCTTTTCACTAGTCGATGAGGACGGTGTCTCTTTTGATGACGGTGGTCTAATGCCTTGCAAGAGGAGAGCTGTGGATGCGGGGGGAGAGGCCGGTAGCCGTCAATTTGGGGGATTACGACTTTGTTCTTCGAGAGACAGCCACTGTGCATATTGGAGAAAGCCCCGAGGTAGGTCCCGAGGCCCCGCACTTGGAGGAGACGAGGACGCATCCTGCGGGGGACACAGTCGAAGATGAGGTGCATAATGACGGCCTTGCACTTCTGAGTCAAGAAGAGGCCTCATTTTCTGGGGTCGTGTTAGACGTAACTTCTGCAGCTGATGATAGAGGGAAGGTCGTTGCTGAGGAGGACATTGAATTTGACCCTGACATGGATATGGACGAGATGAGAATGATCAATGAGGGACTCAGTCAACTCAAAGTGAGGTTAGAGGGAGGCTCCAGGAGATCGAGAGTGCTCGTCGTAGGCTCTAATTTCTTTCGTAGGCTCTAATTTCTTTCGATCATTTTGCAAATGGTCATTCTGGAGATCGAGAGTGCTCGTCGTGAGAAGAAACATAAATAAATTTATGTGAAGTTGAAGGACAAGTATTTTAAATGTCTTGCAAAGTACTGGGAGCTCCGGTGTCAGCTCCGCGAAGGTGGCAATATGCGCCAGCTGAGGGAGGACTTAAAGGAGAGAGACGAGGAGATGATTCGGGTTGTGGAGAAGTGCAGTGTCCAGGAAGGGACATTACATAGCAGAGAGGAAGAGCTTGAGCTTGAGCTTAGCAGGGGTGTAGAAGCCGAATGCAGTGATCTCCAAGTCCAAGTGATCCTGCTGCACGGCCAACTTGAAGAGTGTCAATTTAGGGCAGAGGCTCTTAGTGGAAAGGTCGCCGAGAAGCTGGAAGAGCTAGAGAAGGAGGAGTACGCTCGGTCGGAAGCTCAGAGGAGGGCAGAGTCTCTTGAAGTGGCAAACTGAACTCTTTGCTCTGAGCAGGAAAATGACATGTTGACGGCAAAGTTCAAAGAAGAGCAGTTTGATGAAAGGATTGGGGAGTTGGAGAAAGAGACCTCTGATCTTTATGATTGGGTTGCTGCTCTGAAGGTCGAGAAGGCCAAAATACTTGCGCGGTCTTCTTCATCTGCGGCTTCTGGCCTCCCCAATGTTTCTTGTGAGTTATATGATGAGTGGATTCATGCCGAGGCCCGACTGGATGTACTATAAGAGTTTCATGTGGCGGGTTCTGTTCCTACGCGGACTTTGAGAATGCTCGGGTCAAGGCTCGTGAGGCTTGGATTGCTTGTGGCTATGACCCGACTACGCCTCGTCCTAGTGAAGAAGATAAGGACGGTGAGGATTCTATAGATCACCTTGAGGATGAGCCTGGTATGATTCCATATATCCTCCGGGAGAGGATGGAGAGGGCACTGAAGGTGAGACCGATGAGGGTGTCACGGGTCGTGATGGCAGTGGCCAGTAGTAGTTTTTTGCTTTTTCTATCATTTTTGTGTATATTTGCTAGCGTCTTCAAGAGCCTTTGTAAGAAACCTTTGCTTATAAATATCAGAGTTGCTTTTTGCTTTCATTTGCACCTTTTTATTCGTTGTGGTTTGTTTCTGTACTTTGCGTGTTTGCTCCTTCATATTTTTGTCATTGTCCTTGTATATATATCAAAGCTTCCCGATACGTGGCCGAGGGCCGATAGGTGTTATGAGAATTTGGTCGAATTTTTAACCTTTTTAAATTGCGCCCGAGGGGCGGCGGGTGTTGGTCGAACTTGATCGAACATAACCTTATGTTAATCGTGGCCGACGGTCGATAGGTGTTATTCGTGCGGGGTCAAACATTACCTTTTGTTGGTCGCGGCCAAGGCCAGTAGGTGTTGTTCGAGAAAGGCCGAGCATCACCTTTTGTTGATTGCGGAGGAGGGCCAATAGGTGTTGTTCGAGCTGGGTCAAACTTAACCTTTTAAAATACGACCAAGGGCTGATAGATGTCGTTCGAGCTGGGTCGAACTTAAGCTTTTGTAATGTGGCCGAGGGCCGATAGGTGTCGTTCGAGCTGGGTCAAACTTAAACTTTTGTAATGCGGCCGAGGGTCGATGAGTGTTGTACTCGCTGGGTCGAACTTAGCCTTTTGAAATGCGACCGAGGGCTGATAGGTGTCGTTCAAGTAGGGGCGAACTTAACCTTTTGTAATGCGACCGAGGGCGATAGGCGCCGTTCGAGCTGGGTCGAACTTAACCTTTTGTAATGCGGCCAAGGGTCGATAGGTGTCGTTCGAGCTAGGTCAAACTTAACCATTACACAAGTTTTGATAAATGTAAATTTCTTATTACTTTGTTGCTCTAGATACATGATTGGAGAGAGTTACAGATTTTTGGCATTGGCTGGCATTCTAGTCCTAGTCCCGATTGTCCCTTCATTGCTTGACTTTGAGAGTATTGAGGAGTCGGGCAATGAAAGAAAAGAAACTCCTCCCTCGCATACTTCGACTCGGAGTGTTCCATTTGCCGCCTCATTAAAAACCTCTAATGGACAAAACTCAAGTGAGGGAAAAAAAGTACGACTTGGAGGACAATTCTTCTCTTAGAAATTGAAGCATTTGAGGTAGCTGATGTTCCAATTGTTTGGTAATTGCTTTCCTTCCATTGTCTCTAGTTGGAATGAACCCTTGTTTGCTTTGGCTGTGATTTTGTAGGGGTCGTCCCAGTTTGTTCCCAGCTTGCCTTCCCGTGGTTCTTTGCTCGCTTGAGTTTTGGCCTTGAGTACGTAGTCCCCATTTTTGAGTGGTCGGACATTTGCATTCTTCTTCTAATAACGTTCTGCTTGCTGCTTTTGAGCAACCATTTTTATGTATGCCATATCTCTTCGTGAATCAACTTTGTCGTGTTCCTGCCTTCTACACTCATCATTACTAGTACCGCTTTCGTGGGAGTCTAGGCTCTCCGACTTCGACTGATATGACCGCCTCGGTCCCATAGGCCAAAGAATAGGGCATCTCTCCTGTGCTCGTCTTTGGAGTGGTTTTATATTCCCATAATACTTCTGGAGCTATCTCCGGCTGCAGTCCCTTGGCGTCTTCGCGATTTTTCTTCATGATATTTAATATGGACTTGTTGGAAGATTCTGCCTGTCCGTTACCCGCTGGGTGATATGGGTTCAAAAGTATCCTCTTAATATGCCATTTCTCGAAGAATTCAACTTTTCATTCTTATGAACTGGGGTTCGTTGTCGCAGCCGATTTCCTTGGGTATGCCGAATCGGCAGATGATATTCCTCCACACAAAGGTGATTACCTCTTGTTCGCATACTTGGGCAAACGTTCCTGCTTCCACCCATTTAGAAAAATAATTAGTTAAAACCAAAAGGAATCGTACATTACCTCGCCCTACTGGGAGGGGACCTACGATGTCCATTCCCACTTGATGAACGGGCACGGAGAGGTGACTGAGTGGAGATGTTCGCCGGCTTGGTGAATTATTAGGGTGTATCTCTGACATTGTTTGCATTTGTTTACGAATTCTGAGGCGTCCTTTTTCATGGTGGGCCAAAAGTCTCCCGCCCTTATGAGACACTTAACGAGTGCTCAGTTGCCGGAGTGAGTACCGCAGTGGCCTTCATGGACTTCTTCGAGCACGCGCTGGGTTTGGTTTGGGCCTAAACATTTCGCTAGAGGGCCACCGTATGTCCTTTTGTACAGGTCGCTATAGAGGAGATTATATCTAGCTTCTTTCATTCTTAGTTTTTTGGCTTTCTACTTGTCGTTTGGTAGTGCTCCATCCTGCAAATAGGTGATAATACGATTGCGCCAATCCCAAGTTAAGCTTAGAGATCTTACCTCGATTTGGTCTAACGATGAGCTAAGGAGGTAGACTACACTTTTATCCCCGGTTGTGATGTGTTTGGTAGCTACCGCCAATTTGGCGAGGCCGTCTGCTTTGGCATGCTGCCCATGCAGGATCTGGTTGAGCTGACATTCATCGAACTCGGGCAGCAGCTTACTGATCTCGGTCGGATATTTTTACAACCATTGTTCTTTGTTTTGGAAATTCCTTGTGACTTGGTTAACTACGAGCTAGGAATCACTATGGAGTTTTAACCGCTTCACCCCGTACTTGAGTGCTAGCCTCAATCCATCAATTACGGCCTCATACTCGGCCTCATTGTTAGTCATATCCGGGCATCTTATGTACTGGAAAATTACTTCGCCGGTAGGGACCTCGAGTACGAGTCCCAGTCCGGATCCTGAGACGTTGGATGCGCCGTCGATGTACAAGACCTAGAGGTCTTATGTTCGAAAGGAAGCTTGGATGGCTTCCTTCTCGACTTCAGGCATTACTTTCGTACTGAAGTCTGCGAGTACTTGCAGCTTTATTGCCATTCGTGGCTAATATGTGATATCGTGCTCACTTAGATCGATGGCCCACTTGGCTAGCCTTCCCGATAGGTCGGGTTTATGCAGGATGCCCCTCATGGTAAAGGTGGTTACGACCGAGATAGGGTGGCACTAAAAATAGGGTCTAAGCTTTCGTGAAGCTATGACTAGTGCCAGGGATAGTTTCTCGAGGTGCGGATACCTTGTCTCGGTGCGTACGAGAGTTTTGTTAATGTAATAAATGGAAGATTGCGTACCTTTGGCTTCTCGAATAAGGACCGCACTTACTGCTACTTCGGAGACGGCCAGGTAAACTAGGAAATGTTCCCCCGATTTGGGCTTTGAGAGCAGAGGTGGTGATGAAAGATATGCCTTCAGTTCTCATAGAGCCCGTGCGCACTCGGGTGTCCACTCGAGGTCATTGTCCTTTCTAAGCATGCCAAAAAATCTGTGACATCTGTCAGATGACCGCAAGATGAACCTCCACAAAGCAGCAATTTGGCCGGTCAACCTTTAGACTTGCTTCTTGGTGGTTAAGATCTTTGGTATCCCTTTGATGGATTTGATTTGGTCTCGGTTGACCTCGATCCCCCGTTATGATACTAAGAAGCCCAAGAACTTCCCCGAGGCTATGCCAAACGCGCACTTTCTAGGTTTAGTTTAATTCCGTACTGTCTCAGTATGTCAAAAGCTTCCTTCAAATGGTCGATATGGTCCTCTGACTTTGCGAATTTGACCGACATATCATCGATATATACTTCCATGAACCGAGTTGATATACATTTTTGTTACCAATCTTTGATACGTAGCCCCGACGTTCTTCAGCCCAGATGGTATGACCTTATAACAATATGTTCCTTAGTAGGTGATGAACGTGGTTTTCTCTTGGTCTTCTTCTTCCATGAGTATCTGGTTATAGCCCAAGTATGCATCCAAGAAACTCAAAAACTTGTGTCCAGCCGTGGCATCGATGAGTTGGTCGATATGTGGCAATGGGAATGAATCCTTCGGGCATGCTTTTTTCAAGTCTGTAAAATCCACACACATCCGCCATTTCCCCCCTTTTTTTTACCATCATTACGTTGGTGATCCATTTGGGGCACTTCGACTCCCTGATAGAGCCATTTTCTAATTATTTCTCCACCTCTTCGAAGACTTCATTATTGATGGCGGGGGGAGGGGGGAGGGGGGAGGGGGTAGAATGGGTTGACGCCCGACAAGTTTGCATGGCTGAAGGAACATAAATCTGCATTAGTTATTAAGAAATGACTAAATTTACTCGGTTCCCGGAGTTTGCAGCCAATGTTGGCCTTTCTTTTGTTGTCGTTGGGGTCTAATTAAAAGGGGTCGAAGTCCTCTATAGTGGCGTCTGCGGCTTCTACCATTTCATGATCCATGATGACATCCCTGGTATCTCCTTGCATTGACCTCGACCCTGTTAATTGCTATGCCTCTTTTTCCTTGTCTTTTTTCTGTTGGGCTGTAGTGCTGTCTAAGGCTATGCAGTAGAATTCCCGGGATGTGCGTTGTTTCCCGCATATGCTGAATGTTCCCCAAGGTGTTGGGAATTTGATTACTTGATATAATCTGGAGGGGTTGACTCTCATGGGGTATATCCATGGTCGTCCTATTATTGCATTGTATGCGGTGGCTTTGTCCATGATGTGGAATGTCGTTTCTAGCATTATGTCGCCTGCCGAGACGAGGAGCGTAATCTCTCCAGATGTCCGTTCAACTGTATTACTAAAACCGATTGGTGTGATGCAGCATGGCACTACCTTGTCCTCGAGTCTCATCTGGTTGAGGACTCGGGGATGGATAATGCACACTCCACTTCTATCGTCTACCATGATGCGTTTGACATTAGTATCTAATATGGACGAAGTAGTGACGAGAGCATAATTATGAGGGAAAGTCAAATCGTCGGCATCCGACTCGTCGAAGATGATACTTTATTCGAGTCTGTCATACCGTTCGTGGGTGATATATCGCTTTAGTTTGTGGGTGGTGGTGAATTTAACACCGTTGATAGAGGCGTCGTCTCTTCCGCCAATGATCATGTTGATAGTACGAGCTGGTCATGGTGGTTTCGGTGGACCTTCCTGTTCTCGCCTCTGGAAAAGTTGTTCCCCCCCCCCCCCCTCCCCTTGTCGCTCAGTAGCTCTCTGAGGTGTCATTGTCGCAATATGTTTACAACGTCCAACTTGAGGGAGATTCAATCTTCTATTTTGTGTCCGCGCTCCTCATGGAACTCACACAGGGCATCGAATTTTCTAGTGCCAGGATCAGACCTTATTTTTAGCGGCCATTTCACCTTCGTTCCGAGTTTCTCCGGGACATGGACTATTTCTGTAGGTGAAAAACAAAAATTGTGAGCAGATAATAAAGGGGGCATACCTCTTTCATTTCGGTGAGTTCCTGTCCTTAGCTTGGATGAGCCATCCTCATAGTGGAGAAAAGGTGGGATGGGGGCCCTGACGTATGGCTAGTGTTGTTCCCTGTTGGGTCGCAAAATCAGGTGCTCTCTCATAACATTATCTTTTCATTCTTTCCTGGGCTCGGCTTGTACCGAGATGAGCCGATGAGTTGGTCCGTTGAGGTTGTCATCATCGGCTCGAATTTCGGCACAGTAAGCATTATGGATCTCATCCCAAGTGGTCGGAGGGTATTTCATCAATCGGCTCATCAGTTTTCTGGTTGCTCTCGAACCATCTCTGCTCAACACAATTTGAAAGGTTGCGACCGCCATTCCCTCGGACACGTTTGGTAGGGTCGTACTTACCCTATTGAATTGGGCGAGGAAGTCCCTCAATCCTTCTCTTAAGGTCTGCTTGATGGAGAATATGTCGTTCACTCTTTCCTCTTCTTTCTTGGATCCGGCATGTGCCATTACGAACTAATCAGCTATTTCCTCAAAGGTCTCTATAGTTCGGGCTGGTAGCTGTGAGTACCATGTCAATGCCCCTCTTGTTAGAGTTTTGCCAAATTTCTTCAGCAGAATTGAATACACTTGTTCCTTGGTGAGGTCACTGCCTTTTATAGCGGTGTCGTAATAAGTCACATGATTTTCGGGGTCCGTCGTTCTGTCGTATATCCTGAGATACAACGGCATTTTGAAGGTTTTGGTATAGCATGAGGGGCTGCTCCCTCGCTGTATGGCTGCTCTAAGAACCTGCCGTCGTCCTGAAGAATGGAGTGCTTAAGGAAAGGTGTTACCACTCACCCATACTGTATCCAACCCTAATCCAAAAGCCTTAATTACATCCCGAAAGAAGTCCTACTTGATTTAAAGCCAAGTGAGCTTACAATAGTGGCGATCTACATGAGGGGCAAGCCTATGGTACTTGAAGTCGTACTTGCGACATTCTTTTGAGAGAGATGAGTGAACCTTTCATAAATTTTTGGATTGAGTGCTAAAATTCTTAAGTGAGCTAGGTAAATGGAAAGTAGAGGAGGAAGAGTTTGGAGTCCACCATGACCTATATGATAGAGCAAGAGTCCTTGATGAGTAAAGTCAATTCTTGAAGCTCAAATGTCGTATTAGAACTATATGTGCATGAATGTTTAACTTGTCGCCTTGTTGATAATACATGAGTAGTGTGGGTAATTGTTGGTCCCAATTGATGTGTGGAAGGCTCACCTTCGACTGGCTGAAATGGCCCTTAACTTTTGGAGGTTGGAAGTAATTTATTTGCTTGAGTATAAGCAAAGACTTAAGTTTGGGGGAGTTTGACTGCTTATTAGCGCCTTTTAGCTTTTGTTTTAGTCTAAAAGCATTGAATTGTGTTCTCGAAACTAATGAAATTGTGCAAAATTGTAGGAATGTTGGAATTTAGTCTCCCGAGATGAAATCCAACTTAAAAAGGAATAGTCTGAGGTACAAGGCAATAAAGGGTGCAAAAGAACAAATGTGTGGTCCGCAGAAGGAATTCTACGGCCGTAGAAGAAATTGCGGACCGCAAAATACCATATGCGACCGCAAACCAAGAGGAAGAATTTAGCAGACATTTGCGCAAAGTGCGGACCGCACATGAATTGTGCGGCCGCAAAGCTGGGCTAAGAGTCAGAGATCAGAGAGCATGCAAAAAGACCAAGTCTAGGAGCCTCTATGAATTGCGAACTGCACAAGAATTGTGCGGCCACAGAAGAGTGCCTTGTAGCCGCAGTCCTAGTTGTGCGGACTGCAGAAGAGTTGCCTTGCGGCCACAGTCCAGAAATGTGCGACTATAGAAGAAAGCCCCGCGGCCACAGGTCAGAATTGTGCGGCCGCAGAACTCCAGTTCCTAGTTCCTGCCAGATGAAGAAATTTGCGGACCGCACATGGGATTGTGTGGCCGCAGAACCTCCCGAGGGGCATTTTGTCCGAGATTTTCAGCCTTGTATAAATAGACGAGTTTCATAAAATTAGGTCAAGTTTGAACCTCTGAAGTTGTTGTAGCCGTTTTTCTCTACTACTTTAGGAAGTTTTACATTATTTTGGTGTTTTAACATTAGCTGTCTTTATTTTAATCTTCCATTATGAGTTTAATTAGATTTTCTTCTCTATATTATGAAATCTCTATTATGAGTAGCTAGACTTCTACTTGGGTTGTGACCCAACCCTAGTGTGTAAACCTTATGGGTGATTAATTTTGGCGAAATACATAAACGGTCCCTTCAAGTTGTCCTCAACGATCAGCCAGACACCTCAACTGACCCTTTTATCATTTAAACACTTCAAGTGGCTATTAACTGACCCAAATAGACACCCGAGTGCCGCAGACCAGATGCGTGAGTTACACTTGCCAATGACGTTTCAAACGAACTAATTAAACAATGACACGTGTAATTTATAATTAAAAAAATTGATATTTGTTATTAACAAAGAAATACATTAAAGAAAGAAAAAAAAAAGCCTTTTTAAAGTTTTAGCACACCAGCACCTTTCCCAACGCCCAACCCTATTCTTCTTCTTCTTCTTCTTCTTCTTCTTCTTCTTCTTCTTCTTCTTCTTCTTCTTCTTCCTTCCGCCCCATCTCCCTCTCACCTCCTACCTCTCTCTCGTCCCTGATTTAGTAGAGCCAACGCCATTGTAGGACAGAAAATACTCCAATAATTAACGATTTATATATGTAATAGAGCAACAACCACAAAGAAAAGAAAATGGGACTTCACAAATTCCTTATTCTCCCAACGACTCTTCTAATTTCGCCTCTTTATCAGCTTAAAATTCTTCAAAGTTTTCAGATAAAGACAGCAGTTGATCTGACAATCTTAAGTCTTCACTATTGGCCCGTCCAAGTGAGGAAGAAGAGCTCGCATGTGCAGCTAATAGCTTGTCATTTGAATGCATTACAGATGGCTCATCCTTGTCCGACAAAGATGGTTCGCTCTTTGCTGGTTGAGATTCTCCAGACTCTAACTGAGGCCACTTGAAGTTACCAGCCTTTTGTTTTGCTGACCTGAAAACAGCTGAAAGATAACCAGCAACCTTCTCGATGCGAGCTTCTATTTTTTTTTAATAGTTTTTGCATCCAGGTTGAAATATAGGTGGCGGATTTACGGTGGAAGGTAGCGGTTTAAGGTGGTGGAGAAAATGATGTTGGGGTGAGGAAGGTTCATATGAAATTTGGGTGAAAGAACACTGGTTTGATCGTTCAAAGGTGTGGGCAAAAATGATAATGTGGTGTGGGACCCAGGCATAAAATTTAACTTAATTCTAAAAATAAGAGAAAACAAGTCTGATAAAAGCCTCATGCGCTCAACTGTAACTAAAATGCACGTAACTTGCCATGTCACTATGAGGTGTCTATTTGATACAGTTAATAGCCACTTGAAGTGTTTAAATAATAAAAGGGTCAGTTGAGGTGTCTGGCTGACCGTTGAGGACAACTTGAAGGGGCCGTTTATGTATTTCGCCATTAATTTTAGTGTTTGTTTATGATTGGGTGTTGATTATTTTGCTTAGTTCATGCTTTAATTGTAGAATTAATGGTTGCAAATATTGATTCATGCCTATTTGACTTAGTCTCTACTTGAGAAAGAGGGACCTAGTCTAGGATAACTTAGCTAACAAGGAATTAGGTCAATTGAGAGATTGATTAACCCAATTAAAGGGTTCAACCTAGAGATAGTAATAACCCGACTTGAGCTCTTATCAAGTGTTTTGGTTGATACCCATTTGGTCTTGAGAAAGCCAAATTGGGCAAAACCACTCTCTGATCGCGAGGTATTGAGTGGGTAATGTAGAGTTGTGAGCTATAATATACCCCAATCAACAAAACAAGCATTAAAGTCTTTATCCCATTAGGCAAATACCTAGGTCATGGTCACAACCCTAGGCTTTTATCCGTTTGGAAAAAATCTTAAAAATAATTATCTCTAGTCTTCTTTCTTTATTTTGCAATCATTAGAGTAACATTAGAAATAGAAAACAAATCCTTTTTGTGGAACTGCAATCTAGATTATCCAATTGCTCATTTGAAATATATACTCCTAACTCCCATCTTAACTCCCTATGGATTCGACCCCAACTCTTAGTTGGGTTTCTATTATTGTATATGACCGTTTTATATCTCTTTTTGTGTCTGAGAATGAACAAGATGAAGTGGTTTTGATCAAGTGAAACATCGAGTGGAGAATTATGTGCACCGTTTCTAATGATTGCAAAATAAAGAATGAATACTGGAGATAATTGTTTTTAAGATTTTTCAAATAGATAAAAAGCCTAGGGCTGTGACCATGACCTAGGTATTTGCCTAATGGGATAAAGACTTTAATATTGTTTTGCTGAATGGGGTGTATTATAGATCACAATTCTACATTACCCACTTAATACTCAGAGAGTGGTTTTGTCCAATTTGGCTTTTTAAGACCAAATGGGTATCAACCAAAATAGTTGATAAGAGCTCAAGTCGAATTATTACAATCTCTAGGTTGAACCCTTTAATTGGTTTAATAAATCTCTCAATTGACCTAATTCCTTATTAGCTAAGTTATCCTAGACTAGGTCTCACTTTCTCAAGTAGAGACTAAGTCAAATAGGCATGAATCAATATTTGCAACCATTAATTCTACAATTGAAGCATGAACTAAGCAAAACAATCAACACCCAATCACAAACAAACACTAAATTAATCACATATAAGGTTTACACACTAGGGTTGGGTCACAACCCTAGTAGAAGTCTAGCTACCCATAATAGAAATTTCAGAAAATAGTGAAGAAAAGCTAATTAAACTCATAATGGAAGATTAAAATAAAGAAAACTAATGTTAAAACACCAAAATAATGTAAAACTTCCTAAAGTAGTAAAGAAAACGGCTACAGAAACTTCAGAGGTTCAAACATGACCTAATTTTGTGAAACTCGTTTATTTATACAAGTCTAAAAATCTAGAAAAAAATGCTCCCCGATAGGTGATAAGTGGGGATTTGACTACTTATTAGCGCCTTTTTTACTTTCGTTTTTGTCCAAAAGTGTTTAACTGTATTCCCAAAAACTGATGAAATATGCTTAATTGCAGGAGTATTGGAAAATGAGCCACTAAGATGGAATCCAACTCAAGAAGGAGTGATCTGAACTCAAGAACAAAAATCAGGCACAAAGGCTTAAAGTGCGGACCGCAGATTTGCATCTGCGGCCGCAAAATGTGAAGGAAAGTCCATCAGAGTCCAAGTGCAAAGTGCGGACCGCACAATTATTATGTGGCCGCAGAAGCTATGCAAGAGCAAAAGTTTAGAAAGTCTCATTTCAAGATCAAAGGAAAATGGGGACCGCACAATTATTGTGCGGCCGCAGAAGTCAGCTCCACGGCCGTACTCAGAAATGTGCGGTCTCAGAAGAGCCCTGTGCGGCCGCACCAAGAATTGTGTGAACTGCCGATTATGAGACATGCGGCCGCATTCCAGAATTGTGCGGCTGCAGATCCAAATCCTGTCAAGACTAAAGCAAAGTGCGGACAGCACATGGAATTGTGCGGCCACAGAATCTCCGAAAGGGCATTTTTGTCCAAAATTTCTAGCTTTGTTTAAATAGAATAGTTTCACGAATTTAGGTCAAGTTTTGAATATTGAAAGTCATGTATTTGCCTCTTTAGGAAACTTTAGCTTACTTTGGTGATTTAACATTGGATTTTTATCTTTTAATCATTCAATATGAGTTTTATCATCTTTTCTTCTATTTCTTCTATTCTAAGCATGAGTAGTTAGATTCTCACTAGGGTTGTGACCCAACCCTAGAATGTACACCTAATGGATGTTTGATTTATGGCTTGTTTAGGATTGGGTGTTTATTATTTAGCCTTGTTCTTACTTTAAATTGTAGAATTAATGGTTACAAATAGTTCATGCCTATTTGACTTGGTCTCTTCTTGAGAATGAGAGACTTAGTCTAGGAAAAACTTGGCTAACAAGAAATTGGGACAAACTCAAGAGATTGATAGTCCCAATTAAAGGGTTGAACCTAGAGATAGTAAAATCCGACTTGAGCATTTTATCAGTTGTTTTGTTCAATAACCATTTGGACTTGAGAAAGCCAAATTGGGCAAAATTACTCTTTTACCGAGAGGTATTGAGTGGGTAGTTGAGTGTTGATAGCTATAATTTACCCCGACCAACTAAACAAGCTTTAAAGTTTACAACCCGTTAGGCAAACACCTAGGTGAAGGTCATAGCCCTAGGCATTTTACATTGTTTGAAAATGACAAAAAAAACACAATTTCTTAGTTTCAATTATTTATCTTGCAATCTTAGTCTAAACTAGACTTAGAAACAACCAGTTTTGTGGAAGTGCAATCTAAGATAGTTCAAGCTCATTCACCATAGAATATACTCCTAAATCCCATTCATATATCTCCTTGTGGAATTCGACCCCGACACTCAGTTGGGCCTTGCTATTGCATCGATCGTTTCATAACCTCGAATAGAGGTGTGACTTGGACGAGATCAATTTTTGGTGCTGTTGCCAGGGAGCTAAAAATGGATTTAGCTATATAATTGGTTTTGTGTGTGAATTGTCTTCTTTTCCTTCCCTATTACTAATCTTTTCGGTGAAACAATTGTAGGTGAAACAATGGCTCTCAACAATAATGATCCTCTTGGAAACATGCCTATGGGGAATGTGGACGTGGAAGATGACCAAGTTGATGAGGTTCCTCTTGAACCTCAAGCAAATAGACGAGGCCGACCGCCTGAAGACAACGTTCCCTTAACACCCCCACCTCCACCAAGAGTGGCTCGACACCGGGTGTTGCCGAATAAAGGGTATGCAAGTGCCATAATCCCGCCCCGCATTTGAGCGGGAAACTTTCAAATCACAAATATTATGCTCATATTGCTAGAGCAACGGGGATTCTTAACCGCGGCTCCGAATCAAAATGCGTACAAACACTTGAAGGGGTTCGTGGACACTTGTTGGGGAGTAAGCAGACAAACGTCTCCGAGGATGCTTTGAGGTTGAGGCTATTTCCCTTCTCTCTATGGGGGAAAGCCTTGGATTGGTTAGAGAGATCGCCAAACTATTCCATATATGCATGGGATAAATTGGTGGAGAAATTTATTTCCAAGTTCTTTTCTCCCGGGCATATGGCTACTTTTAGAGATGAGATTCTAGCATTCAAACAAAAACCCAATGAGCCTTTGCATGAGATATGGGAAAGGTATGGCGGATACATCATTGGCATGGCAAAGCAGAGCAAATGTTCCTCAAGGTGATCCAAACGTGATTCGCCTACATAAAGAATTGCATGATCATGGGCAAGCAATTGCCGGGTTGACAACCACAATGAATCAATTAGCCTTGCTCAACTTCAACAAGTGCAAGGTCCTAAGCAAGTGAATGCAATGGGGGGAGTTAGTATGATGGTAAACAAGAGAAGGCAAAAGGGTCCTCAAGCGCAAAACCGTGTGGAAAATTATGTACAAGATGATAGTGGGTTTGATCAAGATGAATCTTACAATGAACAAGAGGAGGAAGTACAATATGTGAACAACTTCCAAGGGCAAAGAAACAACTCTCAAGGCCCGAATCAACAACAATGGCGACCTCAAGGTAATCAAGAGAATAGGAATTCTAGCAAATAAGGTAATTGGAATGGTGGTAACAACAAAGGGAATTAGAACAATCAAAACAATCAAGGAAATTGGAATGGTCAAAATAACCAAGGTAATTGGAGTGGCAATGGTCAAGGGTATTGGGGATGCAACAACCAACCAAGGCAATCAGGGGTCGGGCTTTCAAAGGCCCCTAATGTATCAACAACCGAGCAACCCGCCTCCTTATCCTTCCCATGGTCCAAGCTCTTCCAACAATAAGATGGGACGAAATGAGAACATGTTCAAACAAATGATGGAGAAGAATGCCGACTCCGATGCCCAACTAGCCTCTCACAACACTTCAATTCACAATTTAGAAGTTCAATTGGGGCAAATCTCCCAAGCTTTAAACACTCGTCCTAAGGGGGCACTACCTAGTGACACGGTGGTGAACCCAAAGGGTGGGAACAAGGAGTGGAAAAGGTGGGGATGCACCCACCTCAAGTCAAAGGAAACTTGTGGATGATGAGCAAGTGGTACAATAAGATGAGATCTTGAGCAATGAAGTGCAAGCAAATGATGAAGCGCGGATTGATATTGATGACAATGTGGAGGATACTCAAGAGGAAGTGAACCCGTCTAGGGAGCACATTATTGACATACCGGAATCGGTAATGCCAAAAGCAAAGGCACCAATGCCTAGGCCTCCTCCTCCATATCCTCAAAGGCTTGCCAAGCAAAATGGCGAGAATCAATTCAAAAAGTTCATTAACATGATGAAGAATCTATCTATCAATGTGCCATTGGTTGAGGCTTTGGAGCAAATGCCCGGTTATTCAAAGTTCATGAAGGACTTGGTGACAATGAAGAGGTCGATGAATTGTGAAACTATAAACATGACTCATCAAGTGAGTGCAATTTTGCATTCAATGGCTCCTAAATTGGAAGATTCCGGCGCTTTCACAATCCCTTGTACCATTGGAAGTTCCGACTTTGCTAAAGCTCTTTGTGATCTTGGGGCAAGTATCAACTTGATGCCCTATTCGGTTTTCAAGACTTTGGTAATTGGGCAACCAAGACCCACATCTATGAGATTACAAATGGTGGATCGTACCATGAAGAGACCGTTGGGTATAATTGATGATGTGTTGGTTTGTGTTGATAAATTTATTCTTCCGGTGGATTTTGTTATTCTTGATTGTGAGGTTGATTATAAGGTACCGATTATTCTTGGGAGACCTTTCCTTGCTACGGGGAAGGATATAGTTGATGTTGAAGCCGGAGAACTTACCTTCGGGGTTGGTGATGAAAAAGTGATTTTCCATTTGTGTAAATCTATGAGGCAACCCAATAGCAATGAGGTGTGTTCTTTCGTGGATTTGGTGACCGGTGTGGTTGTGGATGAAACAACTGCCGTGATGAATGTTGATGATACATTGGAGGCCGTCTTGCTTAATTGTGATGATGAAGAAATGGAGGGTTACGTGGAATGTGTAAACTCTTTGCAAGGGATGGGGTCGTACACTTATGAGCCCCGCAAGTTGTCCTTGGATCTTGCCTTCAATTGAGGAACCTCCCATCTTGGAGTTGAAGCCATTGCCTCCACATATTTGGTATTTCTTGGCCCTTCTTCTACTTTACCAGTTATTCTTTCCTCTTGTTTGACTAACGTTCAGGTAGAGTCTACATTGGTGCTGCTATAAAAGAGGAAGAAGGCTATTGGATGGACATTGGCAGATATTCGGGGATAAGCCCCGCATTTTGCATGCACAAGATTAATTTGGAGGAAGGTGCCAAACCATCTATTGAACATCAAAGGAGACTCAATAAAGACAAGGTAGAGGTTGTCAAGAAGGAAATCATCAAGTGGTTAGATGTCAGGGTTGTGTACCCCATTTCCGATAGTTCGTGCACTTCTTCGGTTCAATCTGTCCCAAAGAAAGGGGGCTTGACAGTGGTCACCATGACAAGAATGAGTTGATTCCTACAAGAACGGTGACTGGGTGGAGAGTGTGTATGGACTATCACAAGCTCAATAAAGTCACAAGGAAGGATCATTTCCCACTTCCCTTCCTAGATCAAATGCTTGATAGATTGGCCGGCTGTGCTTTCTATTGTTTCCTTGATGGGTATTCCGGCTACAATAAAATTCTTATTGCTCTGGAGGATGAAGAGAAAACCACTTTCACATGTCTTATAGTACTTTCACATTCTTGCAGATGCCATTTGGATTAAGAAATTCACCGACAACTTTTCAAAGGTGTATGATGGCTATCTTCACGGACATGGTGGAGAATTTCCTTGAAGTCATTATGGATGACTTTTCGTGGTCGAGAATTCTTTTGATGATTGTTTAGCAAACTTGAACAAAGTGTTGGCAAGATGTGAAGAAACAAATTTGGTGCTCAATTGGGAGAAGTGTCATTTCATGGTTGAGGAGGGCATTTTCCTTGGCCACAAGATCTCAAAGAATGGCATTGAAGTCGACAAAGCAAAGATTGAGGTAATTTCTAAACTTCTACCTCCAACTTCAGTTAAAGGCGTGCAGAGTTTCTTAAGCCACGCGGGATTTTACAGGCGTTTCATCAAGGATTTCTCTAAAGTGGTGAACCCGTTGTGCAAGATTTTGGAGAAAGATGCCAAGTTTCATTCCAATGATGAGTGCATGGGAGCATTTGATTTGCTAAAGCTCAAGTTGACTACTACTGCCATTATCACCGCTCCAAATTGGAGTGTTCCTTTTGAGCTCATGTGCGATGCAAGTGATGTAGCGGTAGTGGCTGTTTTGGGGCAACGCATCAACAAGATCTTTCATCCGGTATATTATGCAAGCAAGACCATGAACAGTTACCAAGTCAACTACACCGTTACGAAAAAAGAGCTCCTTGCCATTGTGTTTGCTATTGAGAAGTCTTGCCCGTATTTGATGGGTGCAAAAGGGATTATTCGTACGGATCATGTGGCACTTCGCTATCTTATGAGCAAGAAAGATTCCAAAGCCTATTTGATGAGATAGGTATTTTTTTCGTAAGAGTTTGATATAGACATCCAAGATCCAAAAGGAAGTGAAAACCAAGTGGCGGACCACTTGTCTCATTTGGAGGAGGAGGGGAGGCCGCATGATGACCTTGAAATCAATGATTGTTTCCCCGATGAGAAACTCTTGGCTATTTCAATAAAAGAGGTGCCTTGGTTCGCGTATCTAGCAAATTATCTTGTGAGTGGTATCATCCCGGTTAAGTTCTCTTCAAACCAAAGGAAGAAGCTGAAACGGGATTGTCAAGACTACTATTGGGATGAACCGTACCTTTTCTGGATTTGTACGGATAGAGTGATTAGAAGATGTGTACAGGAGGAGGAGCAAGTTGAAATTCCTTGGGCTTGTCATTCTTCGCCTTATGGTGGTCACCATGGTGGAGCAAGAACGACGGCCAAAGTGTTAAATTACAGTTTCTATTGGCCCACTCTCTACAGGGATACAAGTGATCTTCTCAAGCGTTGTGATGAATGTCAAAGGGCCGGTGGAATCTCAAAGAAAAATAAAATGCCCATCGCCACCATTTTAGAGATTGATATTTTCGATGTGTGAGGTATTGACTTCATGGGTCCTTTCGTGAGTTCTTGTGGAAACACCTACATCTTGGTCGCAGTTGATTATATGTCCAAATAGGTTGAGGACGTTGCTTTGCCCAACAATTAAGTGAGAAGTGTAGTGGTGTTTTTGAAGAAGAACATCTTTACAAGGTTTGGTACTCCAAGGGCTATCATAAGTGATGGGGGATCGCATTTTTGCAACAAAGCTTTCGATACCTTACTCACCAGGTATGGTGTCACTCATAAAGTCACAACCCCTTATCATCCTCAAGCAAGTGGTCAAGTGGAAGTCTCCAACCGGGAGATACAGAGTATTTTGTCCAAAACAGTGAATGCCAACTGGACAGATTGGTCAAAGAAACTTGATGATGCTTTATGGGCTTATAGGACGGCTTACAAAACACCAATTGGAATGTCTCCATACCGGTTGGTGTTCGGGAAGGCCTATCATCTTCCGGTGGAACTTGAGCACAAATCCATGTGGGCTTTGAAGAAGTTGAATCTTGAGTGGGATGTCGCCGCCAACTTAAGGGTGGCACAATTGAATGAGCTAGATGAGTTCCGGTACCATGCATACACAAGTTCGTCCTTATAAAAGGAGAAGATGAAGTACATATATGACAAGTACATTCGGAACAGGGAGTTTAAAGAAGGTGATCTTGTGTTGTTGTTCAATTCTCAGTTATGGATGTTTCCGGGAAAGTTGAAGTCTAAATGGAGTGGCTCGTTTGAGGTTGTAAGTGTTACACGCTTTCGAGCATTGGACTTGAAGAATAAAAATGATGAGGTGTTTAGAGTCAATGGTTACCGGGTGTAGCATTATCTGGGAAAAGTTGATGATGGCCACGTCGTGGAGGTAATTCATTTCAAGTGATGATGGTAACCTGCATCGTGCCACGACGTTAAATCAGGCGCTTCTTTGGAGGCAACCCATGTTTCTTTTTCTTTTTCTTTTTCTTCTTCTTTAGATAGGGCTTGTTTGTTGCTAACTAGTTTTGAAGTGTGTTGCAGGAATGAGTGTTCTTTGTAGGAATTGTGCTCAAAAAAATTGGCTAAGTGTGGAAAAAGTGCGGACCGTACCTCTATTGTGCGGATGGCACAATTTTGAGTGCCACAGTAGAAAGGGATTTGCGGCCGTACAATTCTTATGCAGACCGCACAATTCTGTACGGTTGAGATCAAAAATTGCAGACTCTCTCAAGTTTTCCTGCTAGGGAAATGGCCAAAGTGCGGGCCGCACAAGGAAATGTGAGGTCTGCACCAAAATCTGTGGCCACACTCAAAAATGTGCGGACCGCAGATCAACAACGGGTAAATGTGTAACAGGTAAATGAGTGAAGACTACACATGAAATTGTGTGGTGCACTCATCTCTTGAACCCTTGCCTAATCGGTTAAGTATAAACAATAGCCTTCTCACTAGTATGGATGAAATGGAGGTTAGCATCTGGAGTCCTGTGTGACAAGAAAGTGCCTCTACTACTCAAACGTAAGTTTTATAGAGCGGTGGTTACGCCAGGCATGTTGTATGGGGCTGAGTGTTGGCCAATTAAGAACTCACATACCTAGAAGATAAAAGTAGCAGAAATGAGGATGTTGAGGTGGATGTGCGGGCACACTAGGATAGATAAGATTAGGAATGAAGATATTCGGGAGAAGGTAGGCGTGGCTCCTATTGATGACAAGATGCTGGAAGGAGACTCGGATGGTTCGGGCATGTTCACAGGAGGATCTTGGATGCCCCGGTAAGGAGGTGCGAGCGGTTGGCATTGGTGGGTACGAAGAGAGGTAGAAGGCGGCCTAAGAAGTATTGTGGAGAGGTGATCATGCGGGATATGGCGAGACATCAGATCTTCAAGGATATGGCACTCGATAGGAAAGTTGTGGAGGTCGAGCATTAAGGTTGTAGGTTAGGAGGTAGTTGAGCATATTTAGTCTTCCAGTATGAGGCTAGGCTGATAGGATTTAGTCTTAGACTGCTAGTGGTCACTGTTGTTTTTACACTACTCTTCCGTTTCATAGTGCAGGGCATTATTTACTGGTCATTATTTCTGCCTTTCATCTATCACTAGTTCTTATGTTGTTGTTATTATTTCCATGATGGTAATGATATATCTTCTCTTTTTGTCTTTTCGTCTTTTTGAGCTGAGGGTCTATCGGAAACAGCCTCTCTACCCCATCGGGGTTGAGGTAACGTCTGCGTACACACTACCCTCCCATACCCCACTTGTGGGACTATATTGGGTCGTTGTTGTTGTTGTTGTAGTAGCCTTCTCAGTACTGTTGAAACTTTACGAACTTTGAAGAATTAACACAAAGGCAAACACAGTGCACTCAACTGATTCACGCATCTAACACTCATTTCATCATTTTGATTCTTCCTTAGCATCACTACATTACTGGTATGTTCAATTCATCTTTGAAAATTTTCAATTTTCTTAATTTTGTTCATAATTAGTTTAGTTATCTTTAGACCTAATGTCAAATTCATCATCATGTGAGCTTAAATTTGTGTGCGTAACTTCCTATTTGCTATTTTTGGGATGGGTAAACCGTGTATCATGTCTAAATTGCTAATGCCATTTCTAAATTGTGCGTGAATTAAAAACCCTAAGAATCCGTCCGATTTGATTTTAAATTGTGCGGCCACACAAGGAATTGTGTGGTCCGCAGATTGTTAGTTTAGGGCATTTGGTGTGAAGTGATTGTGCAGACCACACTTGAAATTATGCGGTCCGCAGAAAATAAATTGCGGCCGCAAAAAAGCGTGTGCGGCTGCAGATCGAGCAATTCTCTGTCTTCACAGAGTTGTGACTTTTGAGCTTTCATTGTATGGCCGCACTCAAAATTGTGTGGACCACATTTCAATTGTTCGGTCGCACAAAAAATTGTGCGGACCGCAGAATCACCACTACGGCCGCACTAAAAAATCTGCGGACCACACTTCCCCATCCTGCATACTGTTTTGTCTACAACTGTCTGATACTCTAAATTTGAACTATGACTGATTCCTGTTGCTATGGATTGCAGACAATGGTTAGATATCGGGGATGAGGTGATACATCCAAGGGGAGGGTTGAACCCTCCCAAGGCCGAGGCAAGGGTACCATACCACTCTTCCTGCAAAGAGCTATAGCAAAAAAGACAACAACCGGGAGAGCCCCTGAGCCTACTGAGTCCAGTTCATATGTCCCGTCTAGGGAAGCATCAGAGGGCAACTCTATGCAAGAGCAGCCTGATGCACAGTCACAGCCAAGGCAGCTTCAGGGGAGGTTCCAGCTCCGAGATGAACCTTCCACCTCGGCAAGCACTTTTGAGGGTTTGGAAGATAACAGTCAGGGTTCAGAGCCTCATCTACTCATGCCCCCAACGCACCAATTATACTTGATGATTATGATGATGATATTCCGGATGACAGCCAAGGGGGTGATACCAGAGTTGTCGGCCTTGAGAGGTCGAAGAAGAAGCACGTTTGGGAAGATAGATTTGTGAGCCTGACTGCCTTCAACAGGTTTTGAGAGTGGTGACCTCAGAGATCACTTACACTTGAGCATCAGTTTAATATTGAAAAACTTGGATAGGTACAATCCAAATGTAGCAAGACAGTTTCAGGAGAGAAAAAGGTGGACATGGTTCACTCAAAGTGTGGTGGATGCCAAGGAGCACTTAGTTCGTGAATTCTACGCCAATGTGGCGCATATCAAGAAGGGGACTAAGGTGACTAAAGTGAGGAACTTAAAAGTAAGATTTGATTATAGCACCCTAAAATTTTAATTGGGGCTCCAAGATGTGGAACCGGTGCAGTATTTAGAGAAGTTTGCACTGGGTGATGCAGCTTGCCCTTGGCTAGTTGAGATTTTGGCAGCTCCAGGACCACCACCACCATGGATCACATTAGGGGTTCCCATTCAGTGGAACACCCTCAACTTTGAAGCTAAAGGTTGGCAGACATTTGTGTACATTCAAATAGATCCAAACCAGAATGAAAACAATCTCCCAGTCCCATGGGCTGTCCTAGTTGCCTCCATCATGGCCGGGTACCCAATCAATGTGGGTGCCATCATGTCGGCCAACATGTCTCTGGTCGGTAGGCAAGGTGACAGCTCTTACTCGTATCCCATCACCATCACAGAGTATCTTACGGATGTGGGGTTGAGTCCAAGAGATTTGACACGAAGATTCGGGCTAAGAAGCCCTTCACTTGGTACTCTCTGGAGGACCGGAGGAACCCGAAGAAAAAGGGTAAGTCGACTACTACCGCAGGCCAGTCTGATGAGCCATCGGTGGTAGTTGCAGATTCAGCAGCCATGCCTTCCACAGCATCTAGGCCTTCCACCGATACAACTGCCATGCCTCCACCTCCATCCTCCGGGCCATCAACATCAGTTCCTTCCTCTTCTACTTATCCACTTTCGGCGCTGCGAGTCTTCCAAACACTGGCAAGTCTCGACAACTGGATGCAGACAGCTACAACAAAGCTATCTGACCTATCCAGTATTGTTGCAGCATAGACTTTTACCCAGCACACCATATTTCTCCGACAGTGGAGGACACATTAAGAAGATATTGGAGAACCAGAAGACCATCATGGACACTTTGGTGGCATATGGGGGAGAAATTGAGGAGCTTGGGAAGTAGGTTAAGAAGATCAGGAAATCCCAGGCTTCGAAGAAATCACTTGACAGGTTGAGACGAGAGGTGACCAAGAGAGCAGCTGCTGGAGACCTTCCATTTGACTTGTTGATGGAGACAGCTCCAGCAGCACCATCAGCACCAGTGGCACCAGTTGGCCAGTTAGATGAGCCAGACCACGCTGCCCACACTGCTGAGGCGGTGCTACAGATGTTCACCAACCCAGCTACTCCCCGAGTAGAGGATGATGAGATCCAGTTGGAGGAGTTTGAGGGAGGTAATGCCGCTATAGACACGGAGACCACATAGGGAGTCCTCTCTACTCTTTCCCTTCTTTGTTTTTAATTTGTTAAGCATTGGGGATAATGCTTATTCTTATTCCTGGGAGGGTGGAGTTTATTTGATTTTATATTTGACATTGGCCTGTAATAACTGATAACATTCTCTTTTTATTTTCATTATGTACATATTCTTCTCTCTATCTATTGATGTATATATTTTCTTTCTTCCTCTCTCATTTTGTATATTCATTTATGCTTTTAGTAGTTAACTTTATAGCTTCTTTATTTTGATTTTCTTAGTAGTCAATGTTTAGTCTAATAGCTTCTTATTTACTTTAATAGCTTCTTTTTAGTTTAGTAGTTTCTTTTCATGTTTAAGTGATCAATAAGCCTTTGGTTTTCTTAATGTCACAGTTCTTTCCAAAGGTGATTTTTTTGTGAACCGGGTGACTCGTCCTAAGGATGGATGGCGTGACAACCTTCTTAAGGGATTGAGTCCGTTTTTTATGTTTAGGTAAGAATTGTAGTAATAATAAATAAGAGAACCTAATTAAGTCAAACTAGAAGAATCAAGCATTCTTCACTTGGTACCAACACACTTAACTACGTGCTTATGATTAAAAACAAGTTCATGGAAATAAATAGCTCTAGTTAGTGACCTTCTGACTCTTCTGTTGACTTAAGCAAGCATCGAGTAGTTTAGTTGAACCATTAGTGATTTTCAATCTTGAATATGGTTGTTGTGGGTCCTCGACTCTATCCTCTTTAACAATCCAGCTGTGTGAGACGCGAGATGTTTTGTTGCAAGTCCAAGTACCCCTGTGAATAGTCTAGAACTTGTCCCGAATGTGTTTCTAGGCGAAATTTTAAGTTATGCTTGGCTTGAGAAGTGATTGTAGGCTCTCCTTGACCCGCTTGAAATTTTCCATGGCCCACCAATGTTGCTATCCCTAGTCAACCCATTTGAGCCTAAGACCTTTCTCATTTGATAACCACGTTACAAGCCTTTACCTGTTTTGTAGTGACCCTCTCTTGGCACCCGAGCTTTCCTTAACACTCTTGAGAAACAATTGGCTAAAACACAAGCTTAGGGGAGAGACGAGGAGTTTGAAAGTGTTATCAAGGAAAAAAAGAGAAAATAAATGAAGAAAAGGAAAGGCAAAGATAAAGAAAGAAAGAACAAAAGAAAAATGCAAAAAGAAAGTGAATAAGTTGAAGAGTTGAAGGTATTCGAAGAAAAGCAATGATGCAAAGCATGGAGAAAACAAAGAAGGAGAAAATGAATATCATGACCAAGAAAGAGTGATGTTAAGTCTCTCTGGTTCCCCTAAGGAAAAAGAAAATGCCTCAAAGAGTCGGCAAAACATGAGCCAAAAAGAGAAAATGGAGTGCTTAAGGAAAGATGAACCCGTTCTATTCCAACATATCCTACCTTATCCAAAAGCCTTCAATACATTCCGAAAAAGTCCTACGTGATTTCAAGCCGAGTGAACTTACATTAGTGGTGATTTAAATGAGGGGCAAGCATATGGTACATAGAGACGTACTTGTGACATTCTTTTGAGAGAGATGAGCGAACTTTTCACAAATCCTTGAATTGAGTGCTACATTCTTAAGCGAGGTATGCTAACAGAGAGTAGAGGAGGAGGACTTTGGGATCCACAATGACCTACATGAAAGAGCAAGCTTTCTCTATGAATAAGGTCAACTCTTGATGCTCAAGTGTCACATTAGAACCATTTGTGCTTAAAACTTCAAATCATTGTCTTATTGATAATTCATAAGTGTTGTGGGTAATTGTTGGTCCCAATTGATGTGTGATTGAAACACCTTAGATTAGCTGGAATAATTCTTAACTTGTGAAGTTGGGAATTACCTTATTTGCTTGAGGACAATCAAAAGCTTAAGTTTGGGGGAGTTGATACGTGGGGATTTTGACTACTTATTAGCGCCTTTTTACTTTTGTTTTAGTCCAAAAGTGTTTAATTGTATTCCCGAAAACTGCTGAAATATGCTTAATTGCAGGAGTATTGGAAAATGAGCCACTAAGATAAAATCCAGCTTAAGAAGGAGTGATCTGAACTCAAGGACAAAAATCTGGCATAAAGGCTTAAAGTGCGGACCGCAGATTTACATCTGCGGTCGTAGAATGTGAAAGAAAGTCCATCAGAGTCCAAGTGCAAAGTACGGACCGCACAATTATTGTGCGATCGCAGAAGCTATGCAAGAGCTAAAGTTTAGAGAGTCTCATTTCAAGCTCAAAGGAAAATGCGGACCGCACAATTATTGTGCGGCCGCAGAAGTCATCTACACGACCGCACTCAGAAATGTGCGGTCCGCAAAAGACCCCTGTGCGGTCGCACCAAGAATTGTACGGAACGAAGATTATGAGAGATGCGGCCACATTCCAGAATTGTGCAGCCGTAGATCCAACTCCTGTCAAGACTGAAGCAAAGTGCGGACCGCACATGGAATTGTTCGGCCATAGAACCTCCGAAAGGGCATTTTGCCCAAAATTTCCAGCTTTGTTTAAATAGAATAGTTTCACAAATTTAGGTCAAGTTTTGAATATTGAAAGTCATGTAGCCATTTTTCCTTGACTCTTTAGGAAACTTTAGCTTACTTTGGTGATTTAACATTGGATTTTTATCTTTTAATCATTCAATATGAGTGTTATCATCTTTTCTTCTATTTCTTCTATTCTAAGCTTGAGTAGCTAGATTCTCACTAGGGTTGTGACCTAGCCCTAGAGTGTACACCTAATGGGTGTTTGATTTATGGCTTGTTTATGGTTGGGTGTTTATTATTTAGCCTTGTTCTTGCTTTAAATTGTAGAATTAATGGTGCAAATATTAGTTCATGCCTATTTGACTTGGTCTCTTCTTGAGAATGAGAGACTTAGTCTAGGAAAAACTTGGCCAACAAGAAATTGGGACAAAATTAAGAGATTGATAGTCCCAATTAAAGGGTTGAACCTAGAGATAGTAAAACCCGACTTGAGCATTTTATCAGTTGTTTTGTTCAATAACCATTTGGACTTGAGAAAGCCAAATTGGGCAAAATCACTCTCTTACTGAGAAGTATTTAGTGGGTAGTTGAGTGTTGATAGACATAATACACCTCAACCAAGAAAACAAGCTTTAAATTTTACAACCCGTTAGGCAAACACCTAGGTGAAGGTCATAGCCCTAGGCCTTTTACATTGTTTGAAAACAACAAAGAAAACATAATTTCTTAGTTTCAATTATTTATCTTGCAATCTTAGTTTACACTAGACTTAGAAACAATTAATTTTGTGGAAGTGCAATCTAAGTTAGTTCAAGCTCATTCACCATAATATATACTCCTAAATCCCATTCATATAGCTCCCTGTGGAATTCGACCCCGACTCTCAGTTAGGTATTACTATTGCATCAATCGTTTCATAACCTCGACTAGAGGTGTGACTTGGACGAGATTAGGAGGTTCTGTGGCTGCACAATTCCATGTGCAGTCCGCAAATTTCTTCATCTGGCATGAACTAGAGTTCTGCTGCCGCACATTTCTGAATTGCGCCGCAGGGCATTCTTCTGCAGGCGCACATATCTGGACTACGGCCGCAAGGCAACTCTTTTGTGGTCCATACAATTAGGACTATGGCTACAAGGCACTCTTCTACTGCCGCACAATCTTGTGTGGTCCGCAATTCGCAGAGGCTCTTGGACTTGGTCTTTTTGCATGCTCTCTTATCTTCGACTCTTAGCCCAGCTTTCTAGCCACACAATTCATGTGCGGTCCGCACTTTGCGCAATGTCTGTTAAATTCTTCCTCTTGGTCTGCGGCCGCAGATGGAATTCTACGGTCCGCAATTTCTTCTACGGCCGTAGATTTCCTCTTACGGACTGCACATCTGTGCGTCTGCACCCTTTATTGCCTTGTGCTTCGGACTACTTTTTTAGTTGTATTTCATCTCGGGAGACCAACTTCCAGCATTCCTACAATTTTGCACAATTTCATTAGTTTCAGGAACACAATTTAATGATTTTAGACTAAAACAAAAGCTAAAAGGCGCTAATAAGTAGTTAAAATCCCCACTTATCAACTCCCCCAAACTTAAGTCTTTGCTTGTCCTCAAGCAAATAAACTAGTTCCCACCTTCAAAAGTTAAGGGTCATTTCTGTGAGTCGAAGGTGAGCCATCACACATCAGTTGGGACCAACAATTACCCACACTACTCATGTATTATCAACAAGGCGACAAGTTAAACATTCATGCACATATAGTTCTAATACGACATTTGAGCTTCTAGAATTGACTTTACTCATCAAGGACTCTTGCTCTATCATATAGGTCATGGTGGACTCCAAACTCTTCCTCCTCTACTTTCCATTTACCTAGCTCACTTAAGAATTTTAGCACTCAATCCAAAACTTTATGAAAGGTTCACTCATCTCTCTCAAAAGAATGTCGCAAGTACGACTTCAAGTACCATAGGCTTGCCCCTCATGTAGATCGCCACTATTGTAAGCTCACTTGGTTTTAAATCAAGTAGGACTTCTTTCGGGATGTAATGAAGGCTTTTGGATTAGGGTTGGATACAGTATGGGTGAGTGGTAACACCTTTCCTTAAGCACTCCATTCTTCAGGACGACGGCAGGTTCTTAGAGCAGCCATACAGCGAGGGAGCAGCCCCTCATGCTATACCAAAACCTTCAAAATGCCGTTGTATCTCAGGATATACGACAGAACGACGGACCCCGAAAATCATGTGACTTATTACGACACCGCTGTAAAAGGCAGTGACCTCACCAAGGAACAAGTGTATTCAATTCTGCTGAAGAAATTTGGCAAAACTCTAACAAGAGGGGCATTGACATGGTACTCACAGCTACCAGCCCGAACTATAGAGACCTTTGAGGAAATAGCTGATTAGTTCGTAATGGCACATGCCGGATCCAAGAAAGAAGAGGAAAGAGTGAACGACATATTCGCCATCAAGAAGACCTTAGGAGAAAGGCTTACTTATTAAATTTAGCACTCAATCCAAAGATTTATGAAAGGTTCACTCATCTCTCTCAAGAGAATGTCGCAAGTACGACTTCAAGTACCATAGGCTTGCCCCTCATGCAGATCGCCACTAATGTAAGCTCACTTGGCTTGAAACCAAGTAGGACTTCTTTCGGGATGTAATGAAGGCATCTGGTTTAGGGTTGGATACAGTATGGGTGAGTGGTTACACCTTTCCTTAAGCACTCCATTCTTCATTTCTCGGCTCAAACTTTGCCAAATCTTTGAGGCACTTCTTTTCTTTGGGGGACTAGAGAGACTTAACATCACTCTTTCTTGATCATTACATTCATTTTCTCCCTCTTTGATTTCTCCATGTTTGGGATCATTACCTCCCTTTGAATCCCTTCAACTCTTCCACTTATTCACTCTTTTGCATTTTTTTTGTTCTTTTCTTTTCTTGCCTTTACCAGGAACTAATTCATTGTTAACCACTTAATACATTTCAAACTCTAGCTTGTCGCTCAAGTGTCTCAGCTTATAAATGTTCAATTGCATTTTGTCAATTGCTAATAGTTACTGGAGATGGAAAATAAGGCGGCGCCATTTTCTCAACAGTTGGGTATTGCCTAAGCTGCAGGACAAAAATGAGATAAATTATCAAGAATTCAGACTTTTAGGTGAAGGTAAAATATTCGGTGATTGAACTCATAACCAGTATGCCTCTGATAATGAGATTCATGAGCAGGCTTTGATATAGACACAGCAGGTTGGAAGGACTGTTGATACCCAATTTTTCCCTATATATTTTTAATATTCATAAATACTTTCAAAATAGCATATATATGCATATATAAGCATGCACAAGGTTTTTATAATTTTTCCATATTTTTAAAGATTTTAAATTGATTTATTTCCTTCCCTTTTATTCATAAAATCCCCAATAATTATTCCCCAAATTATTATCATGGTGATTTAGACATTTAATTCCTATACTTATGCCAAGATATGGTTAATATATTTTTTTATGCATTTTATAATTGCATTTTGGTATTTTTTTTAAGCTAAATTGCATATAATTGCAATATTAGCCCGTTTGACGTATAATTACATTTTATATGCGTAAAATGGGTTCCTATATTTTTAAAATGATAAACATATATTTTAAATTATTTTGGTACATAAATTATCTTCCAAAAATTGTTTATTATTTATTATAAATTAAATAGGGGAAAATTGGCTATTTAAATTATAGCCAGATTGGCATTTCAATTACAGCCTAAATTGAACCCAACCCCAGCCCCAATTTCCTATTAAAATACCCTACCCAGACCCTATACACACTTACCCGACCCAGAATCCATTAGATCATGGCCGTTGATCTTTCAGATCAACGACCCATATGATTCCTTTCCTTTTTAATTCAAACGACCCCTAACCCTAGCCTCATTTCCAAACCCCGCCGCCTCTGTATTCTCTCATCTCTCAACCACTCAACCTAACCCTAGCTCCTCTCACCCGCCGACCTCCTTCTCCTGTCCTCTCCAGTGACCATCCTTCAACCCCTAAGCCTCCAATGGCTCCTCCATCGCCATGCTCATCTTCTCTGAGGCCATCAAGGGCCCTGGGCCACGCCGACTTGTATTAGGGTTTGCATTTTGGGTTGTTCTTGGTTACTCCGGTGTGATTTCGAGCAAGATCACACTGTATTTGTTACGATCTTTGAGTTTCTAAACAGGTTCTTTCATCTCTACTTGGGTTTCTTCTGAAACCCTAACTTTTTGCTTACAACTCCTAGATCTGTACGATTTTTAAACAGTTTGGGTCTGTTCTTTTGATGTTTTACACTGTTCTTGAATCTCTTTTACAAGAATCATCGAGTTCCAATTGTTTTCACATTCTTCTAAAGTTGGGGTTTTTCGGAACTTCTTCTACACTTTGTTTAAATCGATTTTTTTATGTTTTAACTTTTATCCTTTGCATATCTCAAGTGATTCTATGTTTTTACTGCTTTTTTCAACTCGCCTATGTTAGAATCCCTAATATTTCTAGATTTTCCTTGTTTGGTTCTGTGTGTTAGCATGACTACTCGATTCTTGTTAAGTTTCTGTGGTTACCTTGCTT
>NW_017675406.1:50945-63903 GCF_001879085.1 Nicotiana attenuata
GTACACATACTGGAGGGGGCAGAACTTATTGACTTAGGAGTAGAGTGGAAGTGATTGACACAACTTTGAAAGTTCTAGTGCAAACTTATTAAACAGAAAGTCTGTTTTGAAAGTAATTTAAGTAAAACAACAGAGACTGTTTGAAGAAATGAACAGAAAGTCCAAACATAACACCATAGGACAGGTTTATACATTAGCCAGTATCACAGAACCAAAGTAATATCAGTAATCACAAACAGGGGTCAAGGGGTTGGGATTCATAGGAACACTTGATTGCAAACACCATAATCAAGCAAAGGTCTAGAATTGATATAGACATGCTCAGCAGACAGCTGACTAGGCATAGTCACAGAACTAGACATGAAGAAACAAAATTCACATACAAGGGTGATAGGGATTTGGGGATTCATGAGCATATGATGGTAAGCACACAACAAGTAAGAGATAATTGGTATAGACATGCTCAGAAACAAACAGAGGGGTAATATACTGATCTAAGGAAGGGGCGTACATAATAATGTAAACATCAACTGCAAGTTTTCACAACAAAACCACAAATAGAAGCAACTAGAAACAAGATGAACTGAAACAATAAGAGAATTCATATTGTTGTGGAACTTTGGAGCTGAAACTAGACCATACACAGTAAAAGAGGACAGCAAGCAGGAGTGAAAGAACAAGAGAACACAATGGTTAGCCTTGGCTTGCAGCCGGCTAACTTATAGTAGTAGCAAGTAGCACAAAAGATAGCAGAAAGTTTTAGGTGTGAAGAGATAGTTTTTGAACCAAGAGTTCTGTCGTTGTTAATGAAAGACTAGGGTATTTATAGTTTGAAAGCAGGTAGTAAATAAGTGAAAAATCAAAGTCCATTAGTAATTAAGGAACTCAGAATCCAATCAGTTTGGAAATCAAGGTAAGTACTCCCCTTAAGTTAAGGGAATTAACTCAAACCGGTAAGAACAAGTGATAAATGAGGAAAGAAATCATGTGCGACTAATAAAGAAAGATTCAAATTCAGTAAGTATAGGGTAGACAAATTAGGGCTAAGTTTGAAAAACTCCCATTAAGGAAATAGTTCAGATAAGAATAAAGTACCACAACAAAATAAGGTAGGAGAATCAGTTAATTAAACAGACGAGGTAGAAATTAGGGTTTAAAAGAAGATCTTTCAATCAACCATAAAATAAGGAATCAAGAATCAATCAAGAGGAACTTATGATTCAATACTCAACATATAAATAGAGTAAGAGCAACAGACGTAGCAAACAGGCAAGGTCAACAATATCGATAGAAAGAGGCAAGTCTTGAGCAATCAAGATGAACTTAAACACATAAAGGGTGGTATAAGTTTGGCTAAGAACTCAGTAAGACATATTCGCACGCCGCAACAGTGGTATTTGTGGATCGGGTTGCATGCCGCAACAGTGGTATCTGTGGATCGGGTTGCACGCCACAACAATGGTAAATTGTGGACCGGGTTGCACGCTGCAACAGTTATTGATACCATGTGTTTATATTGAGTATTGTTTTCCTTGTTCATTGTGAATCTAAGCTGCTTTAGTTTGTTACTCGGAATTACTGTTACTATTGTTATCTCCCCACAGCATGTTTCCCCCTCCCATATTGCTAGTTGTTTGGTATTTTGTTTCCGTTGTATATTTATAACCGCATAGGTTTATGTGGTGTCCGGTCTAGCCTCGTCACTACTTCGCCGGGGTTAGGCTAGACACTTACCAGCACATGGGGTCGGTTGTGCTGATGCTATGCTTCTGTGCATTTTTGCACAGGTCCAGGTTCTGAGGAGCAGCAGCAGCATTAGTACGGGAGTAGGCTTTCATTATCACGAGACCGAGGTAGCTTTGCAGGCGTCCGCAGGCCCGGCGTCTCTTCTTTATGTTTTCTTTTAAACTGTTGCCTCCTTGTCTCGAGATAGACAGCTTCTATGTTTCTTTCAGACCTTTGTATTTAGTATATTCTTAGTGGTTCGTGAGTGATGTGACACCAAATCTTGGGTAGAGGCTATTATTAACTGTTCCGCGTTTTGATTCAGATTTATAAATCAGACTTCTGCTATTATTCTTAGTAAACTTCATGTTCTATATTGATGCTATAAATTGTTAAAATAATTATTTAGTGATGAAAAGGTAAATAAGTTGGCTTGCCTAGCTACCACGAGTAGGCGCCATCACGATCCCGATGGTGGGAAATCCGGGTCGTGACATATATATAAAGTTTAGAAATTAAAATTTCAAAATAGAAATATTTTTTGAAAGATAAAATCATACCAAATAAGAGTTCAAGTCGTAGTATAAGAGTCACATCGTAATCAAAGAATCGTTTATATCGTGTCAACCTTTGTGCTTTGCCATAAATATGAGTTATTATTTCACTTTGTGGCTATTTTTAGGTTCCAATGACACTTATGAGAATAGTGCAAAAATAAAATTATCACTACGAGAATTGAGAAAATGTTAGTCCTTTTTCATGTAGTGTTTCTTAATTAATATCCGACGATTATCTATAATTATTTAGAAGGTTTAAATGTTAAGGTTATTTACATATAATTCAAATAACTCAGATATTTAACATGGTTAATGTCAAATATCAAAATGGAGTAAAAAAATTCACTAGCTAAACAATTTTTTATATTTTTAGATAGCCAACTAAAATGAGTTTTGAATTAAGAATAATATTTTCAGTTACATTATTATAAAAATATATTATTGAAAAATAATGTTTTAGAAACTGAAATTTTAAGAAAAAAATATTTTTTAAGTGATATCAACACACCAAATAAGAGTTCAAGTAGTAGTAAAAGAGTTAAGTCTTATCCAAAGAGTCATTCATTGTCTCAACATTTGATTGTTTTGCCATAAATATGAGTTATTATTTTGTTTCCTGACTATTTTTAGGATCCAATGACACCGGCAAGAATGGTATCAAAAAAGAAAATAGAAGAAATTGTTAATTTTTTCATGTAGTTAATATCCAATGATAATCTATATTTATTGAGAAAGTGTCAATTATAAGATTATTTACATACAATCCAAATAACATAAATATTTGACATGATTAGTGTTCGCGCATCCGCGCGGTACTAATACTAGTATTTTTAAAATGATAAACATATATTTTAAATTATTTTGGTACATAAATTATCTTCCAGAAATTGTTTATTATTTATTATAAATTAAATAGGGGGAAATTGGCTATTTAAATTATAGCCAGATTGGCATTTCAATTACAGCCTAAATTGAACCCAACCCCAGCCCCAATTTCCTATTAAAATACTCGACCCAGACCCTATACACACTTACCCGACCCAGAATCCATTAGATCATGGCCGTTGATCTGAAAGATCAACGGCCCATATGATTCCTTTACTTTTTAATTCAAACGACCCCTAACCCTAGCCTCATTTCCAAACCCCGCCGCCTCTGTATTCTCTCATCTCTCAACCACTCAACCTAACCCTAGCTCCTCTCACCCGCCGACCTCCTTCTCCTGTCGTCTCCAGTGACCATCCTTCAACCCCTAAGCCTCCAATGGCTCCTCCATCGCCATGCTCATCTTCTCTGAGGCCTTCAAGGGCCCTGGGCCACGCCGACTTGTATCTAGGGTTTGCATTTTGGGTTGTTCTTGGTTACTCCGGTGTGATTTCGAGCAAGATCACACTGTATTTGTTACGATCTTTGAGTTTCTAAATAGGTTCTTTCATCTCTACTTGGGTTTCTTCTGAAACCCTAACATTTTGCTTACAACTCCTAGATCTGTACGATTTTTAAACAATTTGGGTCTGTTCTTTTGATGTTTACACTGTTCTTGAATCTGTTTTACAAGAATCATCGAGTTCCAGTTGACATTCTTCTAAAGTTAGTGTTTTTCGGAACTTCTTCTACACTTTGTTTAAATCAAGTTTTTTATGTTTTAACTTTTATCCTTTGCATATCTCAACTGATTCTATGTTTTTACTGCTTTTTTCAACTCGCCTATGTTAGAATCCCTAATATTTCTACATTTTCTTTGTTTGGTTCTGTGTGTTAGCATGACTACTCGATTCTTGTTAAGTTTCTGTGGTTACCTTGCTTTGAATATGTTCTTACTGAGTTCTTAGCCCAACTTATACCACCTCTATGTGATTAAGTTCATCTTGATTTCTCAAGACTTGCCTCTTTCTATCGATATTGTTGACCTTGCCTGTTTACGTCCAGTTGCTCTTACTCTATTTATATGTTGAGTATTGAATCATAAGTTCCTCTTGATTGATTCTGGGTTCCTTATTTTATGGTTTGATTGAAAGATCTTCTTTTTAAACCTTAATTTCTACCTCGTCTGTTTAAATTAACTGATTCTCCTACCTTATTTGCAGTGGTACTTTATTCTTATTGAACTATTTCCTTAATGGGAGTTTTTCGAACTCAGCCGTAATTGTCTACCCTATACTTACTGAATTTGAATCTTTCTTTATTAGTCGCACACTGATTTCTTTCCTTATTTATCACTTGTTCTTACCGTGTGAGTTAATTCCCTTAACTTAAGGGGAGTACTTACCTTGATTTCCAGACTGATTGATTCTGAGTTCCTTAATTACTAATGGACTTTGATTTTTACTTGATTTACTACCTGCTTTCAAACTATAAATACCCTAGTCCGTCATTAACACGACAGAACTCTTGGTTCAAAAACTTTCTCTCACACCTAAAACTTTCTGCTATCTTTTGTGCTACTTGCTACTACTTTAAGTTAGCCGGCTGCAAGCCAAGGTGTTGATACCCAATTTTTTCCTATATTTTTATATATGCAAAATTATTTAAAAATAGCATGTACATGCATATATAAGCATGCCCAAAGTTTTGGTATTTTTCCTTTATTTTTTAAGATTTTAAAACCAATTTATTGTCTATTTTAATACTACAAAATTCAATAATTATTCCCAAACTAGCATTTTTTTTAGTGAATAATTTATTTCATTCTCATCTTTACCCTCAGATATAATTGGGGTACTTTTTGTATCTTTTTATNTCATACTTACCCTAAGATATAATTGGGGTAATATTTGTATATTTTTTATACATTTATTTGGTATTTTTTAAGCTAATTGCATATAATTGTAATTATAGGCTATTTTGCGATTAACAGCATTCTATATTATAAAATTACTTTTAGTATTTTTACATTAATATCTATATGTTATTAATTGGTCCAGTACCATTAATTTATTTACAAGTCTTTTTTTACTATTTTTATAAATTAAAAGGGGAAAACTGGCTATTTAAATGATAGCCCTTATGTGTTTCAATTTTAGCCCAAATTGGACCCCAATAACACCCTAATCAAACGACCCAATTTTATTATAACCCGACCCATACCCTTTCTTATCATACCCAAACCCGGTCCCCATTTAACCCATTTAATCCCAGCCGTTGATCTAAACCCAGCCGTTGATCTTTTAGATCAACGGCTCCCCTCATCCCTTTCCTTTTTTAATTCAAATGACCCTTTACCCTACCTCATTTTTCTCCTCAGCCGCCGCCTCTGAAACCCTCCACTCTCTCAAACTCTCTCAAGGGTTCTCAAACCCTAGCCGCCTCTTGTCGTCTCAGACCAGAGATCCACCGGAATCTATGGCCACCAAAGCTATGGGGATCTCACACCCACCCCCTGGTGCTCTTATACACCGGTTTTCTGAAGATTCAAGGCCTGACCTTGAAGATCTCTACACAGATCTCCTTCGATTCAGGGTTCCATGGTCTTCTCCGGCTTAGATCCACGAGTTTTCCCGGACTTTCTCACTTCTAGGTTTCTTCTGAAACCCTAACCTTTCGAGGTTCTTCTGATTTCTCTAGATCTGTCCTAGATCTATGTTTATCTTGGGGTCTCAAACGTTTTCTCAAAAGTTTCTTTCAAAACTTGCTTTTTAACCTTTTCATCTTCCCCGATTTAGGATTTCTTTGATCTTTTAACAGGCTCTATTGTGATTCTTGTATGTTTTTTTCCTACTATGTTTCTTCTACTATGTTTCTTCTATGATCCTTATGTGCTTCTTCTACTTTGTTTCTTCTACCTTGTTCTTACGAGTTCATCTACTGTATTTTTTTTTGCATGATTGTTCTTTATTATGTTATTCATGAGTTTCTTCTACTGGGAAATACGTGTTCCTTTATGATTTCTGCTCTTATTCCGTTAATATTTTTGTCTGACTTACTTGTCTTCATCTCTAGACTCGATAAATGGTAAAAAACCCTAGAATTTGGGGATTCATTCGAGTTTTGAGGTTATTTGTTATGTGATTTGTTTGTTTCTTATCTCTGAACGTGTTGATTTCAAAACCCTAGTCTCTTTGGACCTATTTGAGTTCCTGAAATTGCTTCCTCTACTGTTCGACTGAGTTTCGAGATCTTTGTGTCAACTTTGTTTCTTCGTACGATTTTGACCTCTTTACTTGACCTTTCGCATGCTATCTGGCATTCCCTCTTCTCTGAGATGACTACCATGTTCCTATGGTCCTCTACTCACTGATTTTCTTTGATTGCATGACACTCTTCTTTGTCTTAAATCCAGCCTCGCATGCTTAATGTTTATGCACTCTTTATAGGTCAAATTTCCCTCTCAAAATAACCTTGATTGTGGACTGATTTCAAATCTCTTTGTGTAACTTTGATTGCACTCTTGAATTGATTCTTTCCTTTATTGTTTCGATTTTCTTTGTTTCTTGGACTTGTTGAAATATTTTCCTTTCGACCCTGCCTTTCTACTTAAGTTGATTTGATCACATTACCTTAATTACATTAGTATGGGATTCTTACAGACCTTTCCTTAATTAAAGTCTAATGAACTTAACCCCTAATACATGTGGTATACTCGTACTGTGCTGAAAATATTTCCTTATTTGTCATGTCCAGCCCTGCGTGATTTCTTTCCTTATTTAACACTTGCGTGCTACCGTTTGGTTTAATTGCTTTATTAAAGGAAATCTTTGATACTGATTTGATTTTTAATAAGACACATATTCCTCCAATTATATTCCTCCAATTATGTTTCTCACACTATAAATACCTGCTCTTTTATTAACACCCAAAGAAAACACAAATAAAAAACACTGGAGTCTTTTCTGAACTCACACTCACACACAATGTATTCTCTCTTGCTGTGGCTTCTTTGCAAGACTTCTGCTCTCTTTTGCTTGTCTCTTTTTGAAACTGGTACGCCTTTATTTAGACTTTTGCCTCATCCCTATGTGTTTATTCTATAGTCTCATTCTTTTGTGTGGTTTGTTGTTCATGCTTCGTAACTTATGCTAAGTATTTTTCCTTTCTTTGCTTCTATTCCCATATGAATCCCTACCCCCTAATCCCTTTATGTGTTGAGTTGAAACCTTGGCCTAACAGTATCCCAATTACTGCACAGGACATAGTTTGACCTTCAATAGGTCCTGACTCTCCAATGTTTGGCTAGTGGACTGGTCAGGGGTGTGCCAGCGTTCTATGTTGCTGGGCATGACCACCAGCCTGCCTTGGCATCCCCTAATTCCCTCTATTGCACTTACACTTGTTCCTAGATTCTAAGTTCTCCCCACCCCCCCCTCCAATGAGCCTTGCCTTGGGACCTTGAGTTCCCTCTGAGCTTGGACATTGGAGGGCTGGCCCTTCCATACTGCACTTTAATTCAGTTCTGTAATGATATCTGGGTGTAAGCATTGCCTGGAGTTCTTGAAACTCCTTGGAACTTTGACACATTCAGATAAGAGAAAGGCCTTGGAACTTGATCCCGGCAGTTGGCTCATATCATGTTGTTAGACCTTGGGTCTGAATTAGGCTCTTTGGATGCAGCTTAAAAGCTCTGATGTAATTTTATTTTCTGTTTGATTCGTTTGCTCTGTAATAAATTTTGTAATAACTTATGGGGTTTTAGTAAAAAGGGGAGGGTTATCTGTGTATGCATAAGGGTAGATACCTTGCCTATAGGAGTTTTTCTTTGAATTTCTGCACTTCCATATATAGAAATCATGCTTATTTCTGCACTTTCATCTATAGAAATCATGCCCACAGGAATTCTGCACTTTCATATGTAGAAATAATGCTCACAGGAATTCTGCACTTTCATATGTAAAAACCATGCTCATAGGAATTTTGCACTTTCATATGTAGAAACCATGCTCATAGGAATTCTGCACTTTCATATATATAGAAATCATGCTCATAAGAACTCTGCATATCTTATAGATATCCTGCTCATAAAAATTTCGCATGTAGGAACCATGTCTTTAAGATTCTGCATTTTTGCATCTATCATTAGGCAAACAGTTATAGGTCAAAATAATAATTAATTGCATCCTAGATGCCATGCTCGTAGGATTTTCTGCACTCTTGCCACGCCTGTAAAAAGTGTGTAAAGTTAACAACGCTAGAAAGCATGCCTATATGAACTATTAACCCAATCTGAATCACTCGTTTTAAGATTAGTCCGTCAGTAGTAACCAAATGCAGAACTCGTATCATTCTGTTAAAACTGGCAACTTTCAGTAATCAGTTCACTTCCTTAGTCCTGCAACCAGTAGATGCCATCACTTAGGGAAACAAGTAAGTAGTTAATTAATTGCACCAGTCTTCGATAAGTTATAGCCAGGCGAGCCTAATGCGGACTTCTTGTCTAAAAATATGTAATGAACCAGCCTGCCTAACGTTAAGCATAATTTGAGACCTAATCAGCATATGTAAGACGTGCTAAACTACATGATTTCTGTGATTAAAGGAGGTTTGTCTGAGCCTTAATTACTTTTGTGCTCCCATAATTGTTTTATGTGTTTTGCCTGACGCCTTAGCATTTTAACCTTTTGAACCTCTGAAAAGCCAAGCTCCCTGTCACGACCCGGATTTCCCACCATCGGGAGTCGTGATGGCGCCTACTGTTGGAGCTAGGCAAGCCAAACATTTAAATATTTTCGGATAACAACATAACAATAATAAAATACCGAGCCTTTAAATAAATGCGGAAGTCTTCTAAAACATAAATAACTGGTAACCCAAAATGCAGAAGTCTAATATTTCACTACCCAAGACTGGAGTCACTATCTCACGAACTACTAAAGAGTGCTACAAACAAGTCTGAATAGAAAAAAAATACATAATGTCTGTCTCGGTACAATGAAGCAAACAGAAAATATGGAAAGGGAAATCGGCCTGCGAACGCCAGCTAGGCTACCTCGTAAGTCCCTGGACTGAAGAGGGCTCCCGATCAACTACTGCTGTGGTCCAAGAGCTGCTCCGGTACCGTAATCTGTGCAAAAAGCACAGAAGTGTAGCACCAGCACAACCGACCCCATGTGCTGGTAAGTGCCTGGCTTAACCCCGGCGAAGTAGTGACGAGGCTAGACAGGACTACCAAGTCAACCTGTGCAGATATTTATATACAAGTACTACAAAGAAAAATAACAGCGGAAAGTAATAATTAAGACTGGGAGGGGAGCATACTTTTGGGAATAACAGATAAAATAGAACGGTGGGGACAAATAAGGAACACTACAACCAAATCTCTTCTAACACAGAATACGTGGTCGGCGTGCCACACGATCCCAGTTCATGATATATAAGTGGTCGGCGTGCCACACGATCCCATTTTATAATATATAAGTGGTCGGCGTGCCACACGATCCCATTTCATAATATATATATATATAATGATTTCCCGGCAAGGGAAAACAAGTATCAATTCAACCATCCCGGCAAGGGAGAATACAAATAAACAGTTAATTCCCGGCAAGGGAGCAACAACAATTACTTACTCGTCCCGGCAAGGGAGTAATTACATCCCTTCCTCTTTCGTTCATTTCTTACGTCCTAATCGTGTCAAAATTCGAGCCAACGCTCCAAGGAGTTTACAAATCATATTTTCTCTTCATATTGTTCACATTATATTGAATCCATCAATTAAACAAGGAAGAGTCACCACGGAATCCCACATAAGCACAAGTAAGGACTCACGGTCATGCTAGACACCGGTGTATAGATACTCGTCACCATGCCTATACACCGTAGTCAACATTTAGCAATTAGCAAATAATACTCTAACCCTATTCCCTCAAGCCAAAGTTAGATCAAACACTTACCTCGGTCTAAAGAATAGCAATCAATCCTCAAATACCGCTCTTCCTCTACAATCCGACTCCGAAACAATGGTATCTAGGCATAATTAATTCAATAATATCAATTAGGGTTCAACAACATAATCCCATAGCCTAGAAATGAGTTTTCTAGCATTCTTCCAAAAATACCAAAATTCGACACCGGCCCACATGGTCCAAACACGAGGCTCGGACCAAAACCCAATCACCCAAAACCCCACGAGTTCAAATATATAATTTGTTTTAATATTCGACCTCAAATTGAGGTTGAATCAACCAAAATTCTCAAAACCCTAACTCTACCCAAAACCCCTAATTTCTACTTTGATTTCATGATTTAGGGCTAGGAATTTAGTAATTAATAGAGGAAATTGAAGAAGACAAGTTGAACAATGCTTACCCAAGAAGTTTTGATGAAAGGGAGCTTCAATGGACGCCTAAGTGCTTGGAGAAGAAAGGAGTTCGTGTATTTTTATTAAAATCCCGAGCTACTGTTCTGTTTTTAACTTAAAAATTCGCTGGGCAAAATTGCCGTTCGCGTTCGCGGGAGAGGGGCCGCGTTCGCGAAGGGTAAACTGGGTAAGCTATCGCGATTGCGATCGCGTGGAGACAGACGCGAACGCGTAGAAGGAAATTATTGGGCTCCAGGAACTGTTATACGCGAACGCGATAGGGGAAACGTGAACGCGGTGAAGGGAGTCTGGCAAGCTACGCGAACGCGGTCAAGTGTCCGCGAACGTGAAGAAGAAAAAGGGCTAAACCCTCAGGGTCAGATGACTCTATGCGAACGCGAGGCGAGGGATGCGAACGCGATGAAGTAGAAGGCTAAAGCTACGCGAACGCGGAAGAGACCACGCGAACGCGTAGAAGAAAACACCTGCAACAGCTGAAACCAAAAACCTGCTACATTTCCTAAGTGTAAAAACACCCCGAACCACCTCCGAATCACTCCCGAGCCCTCGGGGCTCCTAACCAAACACACACACTAACTCAACAACCTCATATGAACTTACTCGAGCGATCAAATCGCCAAAACAACATCAAAATCAATGCATCAAACCTCAAAATCATCATTTTTCATTCTAACTTCACAAACTTCAAACTTTAGATATTTAGGTCCGAAACACGCCAAATGACGTCCGTTTTCGACCAAACTTTACAGAAAGCGCTTAACACATATTTAAGACCTGTACAGGGCGTCGGAACCAAAATACGAGCCCGATACTATAGTCTTTTAATCAATTTTTCATTTCCACTTTCCTTAATAATTTCAGAAAAACAATTTCACAGAAAAATTCTTTTACTCGGGTTCTAGACCTCGGATTTTGACTCCGGGCACATGCCCAAGTCCCATATTTTTCTACGGACCCTCCGGGATCGTCAAATCACGGGTCCGGGTCCGGGTCCGTTTACCAAAAATGTTGACCGAAGTCAACTTTAATCATTTTAAAGCCACATTTGAAATTTTTCACAGAATTTAACATATAATCTTTCCGGCTACGCGCTCGGACTGCGCACGCAAATTGAGGCAACTAAAGGTGAGGTTTTCAAGGCCTCGGAAGCACGGAAAAAGAGAGAAATCCGGTGATGACCCTTTGGGTCGTCACATTCTCCACCTCTAAAACAACCGTTCGTCCTCGAACGGACAAAAGAAAGAAGTACATGAGTCGGGAAATAGATGAGGATAACGGCTCCGCATATCAGACTCGAACTCCCAGGTCGATGCCTCAGGAGGCTGACCTCTCCACTGGACACGCACTGAAGGAAAACTCTTCGACCTCAACTGTCGAACCTGCCGGTCTAGAATAGCCACCGGCTCCTCCTCGTAGGACAAATCCTTGTCCAACTGGACGGTGCTGAAATCTAACACATGGGCTGGATCGCCGTGATACCTCCGAAGCATGGACACATGAAACACTGGATGCACGGCTGACAAGCTGGGCGGCAAGGCAAGTTTGTAAGCCACCTCTCCCACACACTCGAGAATCTCAAATGGGCCAATGAACCTAGGGCTAAGCTTGCCCTTCTTCCCAAATCTCATCAGGCCCATCATAGGCGACACTCGGAGCAAGACCCGCTCACCAATCCGCATAATTCTTTTGCCGCGACTGAGCCGAACGAAGCCTGTCCTGAATGATCTTGACCTTATCTAAGGCCTCCTGAACTAAATCTGTACCCAATAATCGAGCCTCCCCCGGCTCAAACCATCCGACTGGAGACCGACATCGCCTACCATACAGCACCTCATATGGAGCCATCTGAATGGTGGACTGGTAGCTGTTGTTGTAGGCGAACTCTGCTAAAGACAAAAACTGGTCCCACGAGCCTCCAAAATCAATGACACAAGCTTGGAGCATATCCTCCAATATCTGAATAGTCCTCTCGGACTGGCCGTCCGTCTGAGGATGGAAGGCTGTGCTCAACTGAACCTGGGTGCCCAATTCCTACTGAACTGCTCTCCAAAAGTGCGAGGTAAACTGCGTACCCCGATCCGAAATAATAGATACCGGCACCCCATGAAGGCGAACAATCTCTCGGATGTAGATATCAGCTAAGCTCTCTGATGAATAAGTGGCTGCAACAGGAATAAAATGCGCTGACTTGGTCAGCCTATCAACAATGACCCAAATAGCATCAAACTTCTTCCGAGTCATCGGAAGTCCAGTAACGAAATCCATGGTAATCCTCTCCCACTTCCACTCGGGAAGCTCAATCCTCTGAAACAAACCACCAGGCCTCTGATGCTCATACTTAACCTGCTGACAGTTCAAACATCGAGCGACATATGCAACAATATCTTTCTTCATCCTACGCCACCAATAATGCTGCCGCAAGTCC
>NW_017675406.1:65427-68117 GCF_001879085.1 Nicotiana attenuata
CCAGAATGTACCTGTATAACAGCATCTGACGACTCGGCCTCTGGCCTGGCTGGCAAAGCATACACCGGGGCTGGGCCCCACCTCCCTGAGTCATGTCTCTGGGATGATCGGCTGCTGGCTGGCCTCTACCTCTGGCGGTCCGAGCTCCACCTCTATGATCTCTACCTCTACCTCTATGGCCTCTACCCCCGCCTCTAGCTAGCTGGACGGCCTGTGGATCACCTGATGCCTGAATCATAGGACGAGGACCCTGCTGCTGAGAGCTGTCAAAAGCTCGAGGGCAATACCTGGCAATATGTCTCGTGTCGCCACACGTGTAACAAGCCCTCGACTGCTGAGAATAACGGAGTGGTGGTGCGCTGATAGGTGCTGATGGTGAACTAAAAAGCTGCTAGTTAGAAGACTGCGGCTGAGAGCCACGACCACCTGAAGTACCATGTGAGACCTGTAGGGCTGACTGAAAGGGCCTCGGAGGATGGCCTCTACCATAAGAATCCCTACCTCCAGACGAGGTACCACTGAACCTACCAGAATGACGAGGCCTCTTATCCGACACCTGGACACCTCCCCGTGCAAGGGCCATCTCAACTCTGCGGGCCGCATTGGCCGCCTCCTGAAAGGAAATCTCACTACCAGCTCCTATGGCCATCTGGAGACGGATCGGCTGAATCAATCCATCAATAAACCTCCGCACCCTCTCTCGCTCTGTGGGGAGTATAACAATAGCATGGCGTGCCAAATCAATGAACCGCGTCTCATACTGTGTGACTGTCATAGTGCCCTGCTGGAGGCGCTCGAACTGCTTGCGGAGATCCTCTCGTTGAGTAACTGGGAGAAACTTCTCCAAAAACAACTCCGCGAACTGATCCCATGTCAATGCTGGAGACCCTGCTGGTCTAGATAGGCAATAGTCCCTCCACCAAGTCTTGGCGGATCTTGCAAGCCGGAAGGTGGCAAAATCGACCCCATTGGTCTCCACAATACCCATGGTCCTAAGGATCTCATGGCAGCTGAATAAGAAATCCTGGGGATCCTCTGATGAAGCACCGCTGAATGTGGTGGTGAAGAGCTTGGAGAACCTATCAAGCCTCCACAAAGCATCTGGGAACATAGCCGCTCCATCGCCGGTCTGAGTCACAATACCCGGGTGAACTGCCACAGCTGGCTGAACCACTGGAACCTGTGCCTGGGGAGCTACCTGCTCTGGAGTACGCGTAGCAGGAGTCTGAACTCCTCCTCCAGCCTGAGAAGTGGCTGGTGCTACTGGAAGCAAACCCGCTCTAGTGACGCTCTCCACAAAGCCTACCAATGTGACCAGAGCGTCCTGAAGAACTGGGGTGGCTATGAACCCCTCTGGGACCTGTGTTGGGCCCACCGGAGCTGCTGAGGCTGGAACCTCCTCATCATAATCAACATGAGGCTCCACCTCTGGGACTGCTGCTCGGGGCTGAGCTCTGCCCCGGCCTCGGCCTCTGGCACGGCCTCGGCCTCTGCCCCTCGTAGAAGCTGCTGCTGGGGGCTCGGGCTGCTGCGCGGTAGAAGAGGAAGCACGTGCTCTCGCCATCTGCGAAAGAACAGAGTAGAAGGACAATCAATATTTTAGAAACAGAATCGCACGACAGGAAAGAACAAAAGTGAAACTTTTCCTAACTCCGTAGCCTCTGGGGATAAATACAGACGTCTCCGTACCGATCCCTCAGACTCTACTAAGTTTGCCCGTGAGTAGCGAGACCTATGTAACCTAGAGCTCTGATACCAACTTGTCACGACCCGGATTTCCCACGGAGTCGTGATGGCGCCTACTGTTGGAGCTAGGCAAGCCAAACATTTAAACATTTTCGGATAACAACATAACAATAATAAAATACCGAGCCTTTAAATAAATGCGGAAGTCTTTTAAAACATAAATAACCGGTAACCCAAAATGCAGAAGTCTAATATTTCACTACCCAAGACTGGAGTCGCTATCTTACGAACTACTAAAGAGTGCTACAAACAAGTCAGAATAGAAAAAAATACATAATGTCTGTCTCGGTACAATGAAGCAAACAGAAAATATGGAAAGGGACTTCGGCCTGCGAACGCCAGCTAGGCTACCTCGTAAGTCCCTGGACTGAAGAGGGCTCCCGATCAACTATTGATGTGGTCCAAGAGCTGCTCCGGTACCGTAATCTGTGCAAAAAGCACAGAAGTGTAGCATCAGCACAACCGACCCCGTGTGCTGGTAAGTGCCTGGCCTAACCCCGGCGAAGTAGTGACGAGGCTAGACAGGACTACCAAGTCAACCTGTGCAGATATTTATATACAAGTACTACAAAGAAAAATAACAGCGGAAAGTAATAATTAAGACTGGGAGGGGAGCATACTTTTGGGAATAACAGATAAAATAGAACGGTTGGGACAAATAAGGAACACTACAACCAAATCTCTTCTAACACAGAATACGTGGTCGGCGTGCCACATGATCCCAGTTCATGATATATAAGTGGTCGGCGTGCCACACGATCCCATTTCATAATATATAAGTGGTCGGCGTGCCACACGATCCCATTTCATAATATATATATATAATGATTTCCCGGCAAGGGAAAACAAGTATCAATTCAACCATCCCGGCAAGGGAGAATACAAATAAACAGTTAATTCCCGGCAAGGGAGCAACAACAACTCACTTACTCGTCCCGGCAACG
>NW_017675407.1:0-62540 GCF_001879085.1 Nicotiana attenuata
TGCCTGTGATGTAGCTGGATCTGCTGGAAATAGAACCAGCCTGAGTCATAGTGTCCATGAACCGCAGCATACGGCCCATGACCTCCTGGAAGTCCGATGCTGTCATAAAATCGCGGGGGTAGGCTCGGCTGCGGGGCACCTCGCCCTGCTCCTCAATTAATAGGGTCTCCCGTAGGATCTGCTGGTGGTGCTACTGGGATAGCTCTGGGACTCCCTCGTCCCCTACCTCGGGCCGGTGCCCTCCCCCGGCCTCTGCCTCGGCCTCTAGTAGCGGGGGAAGCAGCCCCTCCCGGGTCCGAATATCAGCCGTGTGTGTCCTCAGCATCTGTGAGAGAGTAAAGAAGGAAACTTAGTATACTGACCACTGCACGAGAGGAAATGAAAATAGAAAGAGTAGTTTTTCCTAAAACCCTATAGCCTCTCAAAGATAAATACAGACTTCTCCGTACCGATCCGCGCAAGACTCTTATTAGGTCTGCCCATGAACTTGTGAGACCTACGTGAACCTAGTGCTCTGATACATGTTTGTCACGCCCCATTTCCGAAAATAGGTCGTGATGGCGCCCAATACCATTATCGGGCAAGACAATGGCGGAAAATGTAATTTAGGTTCTCATTTTTATTTTCACCCAAGGTAAGTGTAGAAAATCAATAAAGCTCAATCAAATCAAAATGAACAATAATATGCCAAAATAGTTATACAACCCCCAAAAATGATAGTCTACTAACGTGTGTGCCAAGACCTGGTGTCACAAAAAAAATGGCAACTAGTTAGAATATACAAAATAATAAAACTATCCTACTTGTCCGAAATAGAATAGACAGCAAAAAGTAAGGGAAAAGACTTCCGTCAAGCTGCTGAACGTCTCAGGAAGGAGCAGCTCACCGTGGAAGGTCTCAAGCTATGAATCAGGGGCGCACATCAAACTGATAGCCAGATGTACCTTCCTCAGATCCTGTACAATTATGTACAGAAGTGGTAGTATGAGTACATAAACAATATGTCCCAGTAAGTATCCCGTCTAATCTCGAAGAAGTAGAGACGAGAAGTCGACTTGACACTTACTAGGGTCAAATAATATAATAGAGTGTTCTGCTAGGCATGATAATTACAAATAATCAACAGTGTGTAGGAAACAGTAATAGGTCATGTTCTTGACAATTTACAGTTAACTATAGACATTTCAAGTACTCAGCAGAACAAGTCATGGATAAGATTTCACATATCTAAGTGTCATGCGTACATTATGCCGAGGTCGACGGCCCGATCCAACAGAAAAATAAGTGTGCACTGCTAGAGGGTCGAATGGCGCTAACCATAGATGCATCTATTTCTACCAAGGCGATCGGCCTGATCCACAAATATCAATTTATTTCAAGAAAACACATGAATGCGCATTTATTTCCAAGTAATTTCATACAAGTGTCCAAAAAGTGTATACATTCGCTTATTTATTTTTCAAGTCTCTAGCATACCCTAAGTGATCACATTAGCAAGAAAATATGGAGACAGTTACAAATATAGCATGATACGGGCCCTAGACTACCCGGACAATTAACATAATAGTAGCTACGCACGGACTCTCGTCACCTAGTGCGCACGTAGCCCCCGCATTTGATGGCAAATTACTCAATTATTATACCTATGGGGACAATTCCCTCTTACAAGGTTAGAAAGGAGACTCACCTCGCTCCAATGAATACTTCAAATGCTAAGAACGAGCCCAAACCCTCAATTTGGAGCCGGACAATCCAAAACTAGTTAAATGAGGTAGGAACTAATCAAATAAGCTCACAATATCATATTCTAGCTATTTAAGCAATTTCCCGACCCTTAACACGAGTTTCCCAAAATCCGACCCCGGGCCCACATGCCCGGATTCCAAAATTTTGCAAAGGAAGTTGTTCTCTACAACCTAAGGATCCATAATATGTGATTTCTAATTCATTCATAACCAATTTCGTGGTAAAATCTATGTTTTATTAAAACCCTAGGTCTAGCTCTAACCCCATGATTATACCTTAAATCCTAGTAATTAATCTACCTAAACACAAGTGTTAAACTAAGAATGGTGGGATAAGCTTACCTCAAGACGCCAAGTAGAAGCCCTTTCTCAAAAGCTCCCAAAATCTCCCAATGGAGTAGTGAAATATGGAATAAATGGACTTAGAGCCCGTAATAAATGAACTCACTGCCTCAGCTATTTCCGCATCTGCGGTCCCGCATCTGCGAGAAATGGACCGCATCTGCGAAATGGGCCAAAAGAATTGGGACCGCTTCTGAGGTCTCGAGGCCACATCTGCGGAGCCGCTTCTGCGGTTCCTGGCCTGGCCTTCCCTGGGCCGCTTCTGCGATGGAAGGACCGAATCTGCGGTCTCGCACCTGCGGTCCACCAACCACAGGTGCGGTTATGACAGAAGCAGTAGCTTCAGCTCTTCCCAAAATTTTGCACTTCACTCGAGCCTCGTCCGATTGACGCTCGGGGATCCCGGGCCCCGCCTGAACATACCGACAAGTCTGAAATCACGAGACGTACCTACTCGAACCTTCGAAACACCCTAAACAACGCTAAATCTAGGAATCACCCCCTAAAACCAAATGAATCAAACTTATGAACTTTAAGTTCTTAATTTTCCTCTAACGGGCCAAAACGCCCTTAAACTACTCAGATTGACACCAAATTTTATGGGCAGGTCTTACATGATATTTCGCACCTGTACCAGGCTTCGGAACCAACATAAGAACCCGATATCCACGAAATAAATCATTAATCAGTTTCCTTAAATCCTTAAAACTTCAAATTAACAATTTCTAATAAAAATTCATTACTCGGGCTAGGGGCCTCGGAATTCGATTTCGGGCATACGCCCAGGTCCCATATTTTCTTGCGGACCCTTCGAAACCATCAAAACATGAATCCGGGCCCGTTTGCCCAACACATTGACCAAAGTCAAACTTAGCCTTTTATGTAAATCCTAAAGAGTCAAATATGCAAATTTCAATCCAAACCCTTCCAAATCCCGAACCAACCATCCCCACAGGTCATAAATTAGTTAAAGCAAGCACGGAGAGTGTTATTTGGGGAACGGGGTTCTAAAAAGGCAAACGACCGGTCGGGTCGTTACACTATAAGCAGGATATCTACCCATAAAGCATGCATAATTGCCCCATCCCTTTTTACTAGCCAACACCAATGTTTGTTACAAATTATTACAGACCAAATACTTAAATTACAAAAGAAGTGCAGAAATAAGAAATTACTACCAAAAGAATCCTGATCTTTAACTTCCTATCTGAGTTATATAATTAATCACTTCAGATGCCCATGATGTTCAAAGCCTTTCTCATACCTGGGTGTGTCAAAGTTCCCTAAGGGTCTCAAGGGACCACGGGCAGTGCTTACACCCAGGTCTGCATAACCAAACAGAAATGAGTGCAGTGTGGAAGGGCCAGCCCTTATGCGTCCAAGTTCAGAGGGAGCTCAAGGGTCCCAAGGCAAGGCTTACACAAGAGGGGCAGGACCTAGGTTCTAAGAATATAGTGGACGTGCAGGACAAAAATTGATTAAAACTGAGTTGGAAATAGTAAGTATTAAAGGGTGATTTGAAAAATAGTAGTAGTGGAGCTCAAACTACCCAGAATCAGTAGTTACACAAAGGGTCGAGGGGTTTTGGGAATATATTGTATGATGCATATGACCCTAGAAAGGGGCAGGTTTGGTCATGCATAGCAATAGATGATGATGGCCTGCCCACAAACTAACTAAAGGAGCACAAACACATAGAGGGGATATGTGGTTTGGGATTCATAAGTCAGCAAATCACATAACAAGCGACTGACAGAGTACATACATAGGGAAACATTAATCTAAAAGGGGAAGGGAGCATATTTCATTATGCTAAGTAATGTAAATAGACTACAGAAATATTGGCAGAAGTGAGCATGAATGAGAGACTGAAGCAACTTAAAGAAACATATTATCGTTGAGACTTAAAGAGTAAACTAGGACATACCAGTAGAGAAGCAAAGTGCAGAAAGGTAAAGCAAACAAGAGTCCACAGTCTAGCCTTGGCTTTCAGCCGGCTAGACAAAGCAACAGCACAAGTAGCAGTAAAGAAAGAGAGAGTTTTAAGTGTATGTATGTGTTTTGAACTCAAGTTGCTCGTGTCTTTTGAAAGAAGAGGGGGTGGATATTTATATCTTTTGAAAACGAGTGATAAGTAAGGTAATAAGTAAAGTCTTAACACAAACATGGAAACAATCACAAGTCAGAATCAATTAACACAAGTGATTCCCTTTAATTAAAGAATCACTGTTTAACGGGTAGTAGCAGGTTTGATTAAGGAAAGAAATCAGTTTGGGGATAGATTGATTATTGCCATATAATGGGCAGTAAAAGCATGAAGTAAACAATCAAGTCTAAGTACAAAATAGGCTTATTTTTGGAAAGGATTCAACAAGGTAAAATATCACAGGATCCGTCGGCGGAGTATGCCGACGGGTACTTTCCAAGAACGGACGCAATATCTAGGGCTGGATGAGTGGACGGCTTACGAGAACGGTTAGGTTTGATATGGATGCGGGCACTGGAGCGGAACCGCTCCCGCCGGGATGGCTGTTGCTTGCCGGTTTACCTGCAAATAAGCAATACAAGCGTATATTGTGCGTAAATTTAAACATGATGCAAATTCCCGTTGGACCATGAATGCGATCTTTGAACGGTTAGGATGACGTCTTTAGACCATGATGTCCTGGGCCATGGAGTGTATAATAAAGGATTCGCACGCCATGAAATGATGTTCTCGGGCCATGAGGATGGTGCCTCCAAACCATGATGCCTTTGAATAATGATATGCAAAAAGATTGAAAGGGGTCCTCAGGTCATGACATGGTGTTCTCGGGCTATGAGGATGGTGTCTCCGAATGATAGCGCCTTTGGATGGGTTGGCGATATTTCAGCCCATGAAGGATGCAGTAGCATGTGGCGATCTTTCAGCCGTGCAATGTGGTGATCTTTCAGCCGTGCAATGTGGATGGAGACAATGCTTAGTCTCGGAAGGCAGAATAGTAGCCTTATGCAAGTTGGAAGGCAGAATAGTAGCCTTATGCAATGCAGATGCAGATAGAGGTAGAGCTTAACCTCGAAAGGTAGAATGGTAGCCTTATGCAGATTGGAAGGCAGAATGGTAGCCTTATGCAATGCAGATGCAGGTAGAGGTAGAGCTTAACCTCGGAGGGCAGAATGGTAGCCTTATGCAGATTGGAAGGCAGAATGGTAGCCTTATGCAATACAGATGCAGATAGAGGTAGAGCTTAACCTCGGAAGGCAGAATGGTAGCCTTATGCAAGAAATAAAATAGCAAATGATAGTAGAGTTTCTTAGCTGATATCAGATTGCGGCGCGGTGATTACTGGGAGCATTGTGACATACAGAACATTATGGGTGTGTGCTGATAGCAGATGTTGGTAAGTGCAATGGTTTGGAGAATCGTATTCTTGAACAATGTTTGTTCTATGGACGTATAGTACATTCAATGACTTCGTAATCCTGGCGCCTGCATCCAAAGAAAAATCATGAGTTTTGTAAAAGGGACGGTTAGTTCGTATCCCCGCTGACTTTGCTGGACTCTTTCTGCTTTGATCTGGTGATACCGTCTGCATCATTGGGGTAGCATTGCTAAACAAAGCAGTTTCAATAATAGACATACATGATTTTGTAAAAGCATAACATAAATGTATAATTAAAATAGTTTTTAGATGAATAGACGACTGTGACACAATTCAGAACATTGCAACCTCTCCTGCTGCAGAATTTTGAGGGCCCTCCTCAAAATTCTGGCCCAGTTTGATGGGTTGACGTTTATGATTGTTGCTCGTATGACGATCGGCTGAAATAACTTCAGAATTTTGAGGGTCCTCCTCAAAATTCTGCCCCAATTTCCAATTTCGGGGGAAAAATGAAAATTTTTGAATTGTGACCGAACCCATAGGGCTGCCTACGTATCCCCTCTTAAACGGGAATCAGGTCAGGCGTAGTTCAATTTACATCATATAGGGGAAACATAAAGATTACACATAGTAACGCTTGACTGCATCTGAATTAATCGGCTTTGGCCAAACTTCTCCGTCCATTTCTGCAAGTATGAGGGCTCCTCCTGTCAAAACCCGGTGAACCATGTATGGGCCCTGCCAGTTGGGAGATAATTTCCCTTTGGCTTCATCTTGATGCGGAAAATTTTTCTTTAACACCAGCTGTCCCGTGTGAATTGTCTTAGCTTGACTCTTTTGTTGAAGGCTCTAGACATTCTGTTCTGATAGAGTTGACCGTGGCAAACTGCGTTCATTCTCTTTACGTCTATAAGAGCTAGTTGCTCATAACGACTCTTCACCCACTCTACGTCGTTGAGCTCAGCTTCCTGTATCATCCTTAGGGAAGGAATTTCTACTTCAGCGGGAATGACGGCCTCTGTACCATAAACCAGCATGTAGGGAGTAGCCCCGGTTGATGTGCGGACTGTGGTGCGATACCCCAATAGAGCAAATGATAACTTCTCGTGCCACTATTTATGCTTCTCTATCATTTTCCTCAATATCTTCTTGATATTCTTGTTGGCGGCTTCTACGGCTCCATTCATTTGAGGCCTGTAGGCTGTGGAATTCTTGTGTCTGATCTTAAAGGTTCGCACATGGATTTCATCAAGTCACTGTTGAGATTGGAGCCATTATCAGTAATGATTGACTCTGGAATAACGAATCGACAAACAACGCGGACAAAGTCTGCCACGACTTTCTTAGTTACGGCTTTGTAACATGCTTCTTTGACCCATTTGGTGAAATAGTCAATTTCCACTAGGATAAACCTGTGTCTGTTGGAAGCGGCAGGCTCGATTGGTCCAATGACGTCCATTCCCCAGGCGGCGAACGGCCATTGTGAGCTTGTTGTGCTGAGCTCGCTTGGAGATACCTTTATCATGTCTGCATGTATCTGGCAGCGATGGAATTTCCGGACATACTGGATGCAGTCTGTTCCCATAGTCATCCAAAAGTAACCAGCCCGGAGTATCTTCTTTGCTAAGACAAAACCGTTCATATGCAGACCACAGGTCCCCGCATGAATTTCCTCTAGCAGCTTGGATGCTTCCTTTGTGTCAACACATCTTAATAGTCCCAAATCAAAAGTCCTCCTATAAAGGATTCCTCCGCTGTGAAAGAAGTTGTTGGACAATCTCCGAAGTGTGCGTTTCTGAGTATGACTGGCAAGCTCCGGGTACTCTCCTTTTGCCAAATATTCCTTGATATCTTGAAACCAAGGCTTTTCGTCTGATTCCTCTTCAACATGGGCACAGTAAGCTGGCTGATTATGAATATTCACCGGAATGGGATCAATGAAATTCTTATCTGGATGCTGAATCATGGATGGTAGGGTAGACAATGCATCGGCGAACTCATTCTGGATTCTGGGAACATGTTGGAATTCTGTCTTTGTGAACCTCTTTCTCAATTCCTGTACATGATGCAGATACGGGAGTATCTTGGAATTCTTGGTTGCCTATTCTTCTCGTACCTGATGTATAAGTAAATCTAAATCTCCGATCACCAGCAGCTCTTGCACGTCCATGTCAATGGCCATTTTAAGCCCTAAGATGCAGGCTTCATATTCGGCCATATTGTTGATGCAGGGGAACCTAAGTTTAGCGGACACTGGATAATGCTGACCGGTTTCTGATACCATGACCGCTCCTATGCCAACTCCTTTGAAGTTTGCTGCTCCATCAAAAAACATTCTCCAACCGTCATAGGATTCTGCAATGTCTTCTCCTATGAATGATACCTCTTAATTAGGAAATATGTTTTCAAGGGATCATATTCTCCATCCGCGGGGTTTTTGGCAAGGTGGTCTTCCAGTGCCTGTCCCTTGACCGCCTTCTGAGTTACATAGACAATGTCGAACTCACTCAACAGGATTTGCCACTTGGCTAGCTTGCCAGTGGGCATGGGCTTCTGAAAGATGTACTTCAAAGGATCCATCCTTGATATGAGGTACATAGTATAGGCACAGAAGTAATATCTCAACTTCTGAGCTACCCAAGTCAAAGCACAGCAGGTGCGTTCCAAAAGAGAATATCGGGCTTCGTATGGAGTGAACTTCTTGCTGAGATAATAAATGGCTTGTTCCTTTCTCCCCATTTCATCATGTTTCCCCAAAACGCAGCCGAAAGCTCCATCTAACACTGCAAGGTAGAGCAATAAGGGTCTACCTGGCTCGGGAGGAACCAAGACTGGTGGTGTTGACAAGTACTCCTTGATTCTGTTGAAGGCCTTTTGGCAGTCATCGGTCCATTTGGCGGTGGCGTCCTTCTTTAACATTTTAAAGATTGGCTCACAGATAACTGTAGACTGTGCTATGAATCGGCTGATGTAGTTCAGCCTTCCCAGGAAACTCATCACATCTTTCTTATTCTTCGGCGGTGGTAATTCTTGAATGGCTTTGACCTTCGATGGATCCAGTTCTATTCCTCGGCGGCTCACAATAAACCCAAGCAACTTCCCAGCAGGAACCCCAAATGCACACTTTGCAGGATTTAGTTTCAGGTTGTACCTCCGCAGTCTGTTGAAAAACTTCCTCAAATCTTCTATGTGGTCAGTGGCCTTCTTGGATTTGATGATAACATCATCCACATATACCTCTATCTCCTTGTGTATCATATCATGGAAAATGGTTGTCATGGCCCTCATGTAGGTGGCCCCTGCATTTTTCAGGCCGAATGGCATCATCTTGTAACAATACACTCCCCATGGCATAATGAAAGTCGTTTTCTCAGCATCTTCCTAATCCATCCAAATATGATGATAACCAGCAAAGCAATCCACGAATGACTGTAGCTCATGCTTGGCGCAATTGTCAATCAGGATGTGTATATTCGGCAAAGGGAAGTCGTCTTTCGGACTGGCCCGGTTGAGATCCCGGTAGTCGACACAGACTCTGACCTTCCCGTCCTTATTTGTTGCTGGAACAATATTGGCTAACCATGTCGGGTTCTCAACCACCCTGAGAACCTTAGCTTTGATCTGCTTGGTGACTTCTTCCTTGATTTTCAGACTCACATCAGGTTTGAGCTTTCTGAGCTTTTGCTTTACCGGTGGACACATTGGATCGGTTGGCAGTTTGTGAGCCACAATAGACGTACTCAGACCGGTCATGTCATCATACGACCAGGCGAATAAGTCCTCATACTCCTTTAGAAACTCTGCGTATGCTTCCTTCTGATAGCAATAAGTGAATGCTGATTCGTGTTTCCTTGACATTTTCTGCATCTCCCAGGTTAACAATTTCGGTTTCGTCCAGGTTGGACTTAGGTCTATTTCCAAAGTTCTCAACTTCTCTGACAATCTCCTCAGGTATGTCATCTTCTTCTGAATCAATGTTCGTTTGTTGCATTGTCTCATTGCATGTCACAGTCATTGGTTCATCAAGATAAGTAATAGTAATGCTGTATAGGTAAAGTAATGAGGAAAACAATAGAAATAAATATTAATTCATTGGAAAAATCAAACATGCTTTGATAAATTGAATAATTGTTCCGAACATTGAAGATCTTAATGCTGCATAGGTAAAATAATTGCTCACAGCTTGTATGGAAGGACCTTCCTCCCCCTCCTCCTCAAGAATAACACAGCAATCCATATCATTGTCCTCTAAAAACAAGTTTTTCACTGCCGCGAGGGCTTCTTCTTCCTCTGTCCCATAGACGACGTCGGCTTGTTGGAAAGTCTGCTCCAGGTGTGGTATTGGTTGCTCTAACGGGTAGTAAGGACCGCGCCATGGTGGCGACTAATTATTGAAATCCTCCCAGGTATATTCATATCCCAAACCGAAAGTAGTGCCATGTTTCTTGAGTTTTATAGGTTTAGAGATCCCTTGGAGATTCTTGCCGAGTCCTTTGCCAGGTTCGTACCCTCTCCATTTCAGTATACTCTCGATCTTATTCTCCCACCATTTGTCTTTGTCGACAGCATTGACCCGCACGATATGGTGGTAAGTTTCTCCACCTAGCTTTCTTCTTCCTCCTATTGCCGGAATGGTCTGGCGACTGTATATTGGATTGCTGCCGTCACCGTGAATGATCACTTCCTGGTGATTCCATTCAAACTTCACGGCCTGATGCAGCGTTGAAGCTACGGCCCCAGCAGCATGAATCCAGGGTCGTCCTAGCAGCAAGTTGTAGGATGCTAGCACTTCTATCATTTGAAAATCGACCTCGAACCAGGATAGTCGCATCTGCAGACACAGGCTAATCTCACCGATGGTAGACCTCTGAGACCCATCAAAAGCTTTTACGTTGATTACTCCTTCTTTTATCTCATGCAGCCCTTTGCCCAACTTCTTGAGTGTTACCAGAGGACAGATGTTAAGGCTGGAACCCCCATCGATCAGGATCCTGGTGATGAAATAGTCCTCGCATTGCACGGTGATGTGCAGGGCTTTGTGGTGACCCAACCCTTCAGGTGGCAGCTCATCCTCATAGAAGGTGATTTTATGGCTTTCTAATACTTGTCCCACCATGTTAGCCATTTCCCCGCCAGTGATGTTACTTGGCACGTATGCTTCACTCAGCACCTTCAACAGAGCATTTTTGTGTGTCTTAGAATTCTGCAGCAATGAGAAGATGGATATCTGTGCTGGTGTTTTGTTTAGCTGGTCGATGACCAAATAATCCTTGGCTTGTATTTTCCTCCAAAGGTCATCCGGACCCATCTCAATGATGGGTGGCCGGTTGGAGGCCTGATTGCTTGACTCGGCTAGGTGTTCAGGGGTATAGACTCTCCTAGTCCTTGTCATACCCTGTGCTGCAATAGTCTCTTCGAACCTGACCTTGCCTTTCCTCAAAGCCTCGGCTGTATAATCCCATGGTATAGCTTTTGTATGGAATGACGGCATGGTGGACATCGCCACAGGGATCGGTGCGGCCACCTTTACTTTGAATGGGACATGTTCTTTGGGTTAGGGGTGTTCAAAACTAATTCGAAACCGAAAACCGAACCGAACCGAAGCTTAATGGCTTACTGGTAAAGGATTAACGGCTTAACGGACGGGGAATGGATTGAATTTTCTTTATTAACGGCTTATCGATTTGGAGGCGAATTATTCAATTTTCTTGAGGATAATCCGTTAAGCCGTTAAGAATATAAATATAAATATATATATATATATATATATATATATATAATTTATTTTTATTTATATATATTAAATATAAAAAAGCTAAAACCCTTGAAAATGAATAAGTATAACAAGAACAAACAACTATTAGTACTTACTGCACACTTAAAAAGATTCGATTCTTCAATACATATCATAACTGCAGAAGCCAGTAGACTCTCAAAGACAATCAAATTAATCAGATATAAGAAATACCTAAACATTGAAGCTTTTAATCAAATGAGCATACAAGAACAGAGAACAACAATCCAGATTAAGTGACTTCTTTTTTTTTTTTTTTGATTTGCACCGGGTGTCCGAGTCTCTAAGAGCCCCGACTAATCCCGGGGGTGCACAGGCCCTCGGCAAGGAGTTTCCCGCAAGTGCACCACGGTTAATTCAGGTTTTACCCAGTCCGATGGCCCTCAGAAATTGTTTGCACCCAGTGGGTTTCGAACTTGAGACCTTGAAAGGGAGCAAACCCCAAGGCTCAAGTCTATTGCCACCAGGCCAACCCCTGAGGGTTTCCAGATTAAGTGACTTCTTACAAAGATTCAATTTTTCAATACATATTACAACTAATGAAGTCAGTAGAATTGAATTCACCAGAAATGACAGACTTGGAATCAAAAGCACCCAAAAAAAATAAAAACTTTCGAAACAAATTAGACTTTGCAAAAAACAAAGAAAAAACAAATACCATATAAACTGAACTTCTAACAAAGATTCAAGTTTTTCTAATACATATTATAGCTGAAGANTATAAATATAAATATATATATATATATATATATATATATATAATTTATTTTTATTTATATATATTAAATATAAAAAAACTAAAATTTATTTTTATTTATCACTAATAGAAAGTCCATCTCCGACATTATTTCTTTCTAATTGTTCAAGACACTCCATTGTATTTCTTATAAAGCTGTTTGCAGCTCTGCTTACTTATTAGTACAGTCCTGAAGATCTTTAGCAAGTATCCTCACTATCTTGATCTGATTTTTGTATGTCACGAGCAGTAAGAAAAAAAGGTCGGCAGTTAATTTTGTGGGCTCCTAATTGGGACAGCTCATAAAGTACACTTGCGATGGTGTTTATTTGCTCTGTATGTAGAAGCATTTTTCTGTGCAAAAGAGTAACTTAGTGTTCTTTTTGCTGTTTGATGATGTCTGCTGAATTTTATATTCTTGAGTAGAAGTTGTAGAAGAAGAGAGTGAAAGGAATTCTCGCACAGACTTCGTAAAGTGCTGAACCAATTACCTCTGCATTGCTTCCGATTCATGCTCTATAATCAGTTCAGCTATTTCATGTCCAACAAGGAAAACACAATTTAGTGAATATGTATGTTAGGCCGATAAATCGCCTGATAACCGCCCGATAAGAGCTAAACCGATACCAATCCGCCCGATATCTTATTGGATGGCTAACGGATTAATACATTTAAAAGCTGATAACCATTAAGCCAAACCGTTAAGAGTAAATAACCGCCCAATCTGCCCGATAAGCAGCCCTACTTTGGTTGGCAAAACTGCAACCTCAAATGGTGCTGGTGCCTTTGCTGATGGCATTTCTTCAAACTCAAGAGGCATAGACACGTCTACCTCGGTGTCCTCAGACGGTTGGATCTGGACTATAATAGGATTGAGAGTAACTGTTGGTTTCCTTGGGTCATCGCCTTCTGCGATCAACCCGATGGATCCTTTGGGATCCCAATCATCCTCCACTTCAATCATGTGGATACCCCCGCCTTTATGGTCTGGTAGAGGGTTGTTGCGGACGTTCGGAGCGGCTTCCTTTGCTACTATGACTTCGGAGCGGCTTCCTTTGCTACAATGACTGTGTTATCAATCAGAGACTGTATCTTGTCTTTTAAAGAGCGACATCCATCGATGGTGTGTCCCTTCATGCCGGAGTGGTATGCACAAGACTTGTTTGGGTTAACCCACTGAGAAGGATTCTCAGGGGTTGTAGCCGGGACAGGGGTGACATAATAGGCGGCTTTGAGTCTCTCATATAGCTGGTCAATGGGTTCGGCGATGGCTGTGTATTATTTTGGAGGCCTCCAATCAAAATTTGGTCGGGGCCTAGGGAAGTTTTGGCGTGCGGGGGTGATTGGTAATGAGATGGTTGGGCATTGTAAGTTTGGTAGACGTGAGCGGGCTGGGAGTATCTGGGTGAGGTAGGCTGATATGTAGGGGGTGGAGATGACTTATAAGTTGGCGGTGGAGCTTGGTAGGAGGGTGCTTGGTAATTTGGGGCTGGCTAATATGTGAGTGGAGGTATTGGGTAGGTTTGGTATTTGAGGGGAGACTTGGTCCTTTATGCAACCATCACGGCCCCTACGTCCCTCTTCTTAGACACACCACCAGACTGCAAGGCCTTATTCGTAGCTTGCAAGGCCTCGAAGTTTGTAACCATACCACTCTTAATACCTTCTTCAATTCGTTCCCCCAGCTTGATAATGTTAGAAAACTTATGATTCTCAATTACCATCAACTGTTCATAGTATTGCGGGTCTTGAGCCCGGACAAAGAACTTGTTCATTTGTTCTTCTTCTAAGGTAGGTCTGACCTTAGCAGCCTCGGATCTCCAGCGAGTACCATACTCGCGAAATGTCTCCATGGGCTTCTTCTTTGGATTCTGGATATAGAACACGTGTGGCGCGTTCTCTGTGTTAAACCTAAACCTGTCCATAAAATCAGATGCCATACCTACCCATCTTGACCACTCCTTAGGATCTTGGTTGATGTACCAAGATAGCGCATCTCCTTTCAGACTCCTCATGAACAGCTTCATGCGGATCCTTTCATCTTTTCCTACCCCGACCAGCTTGTCGCGGTATATTCCCAGATGGACCCTTGGATCACTTGTACCGTCAAACATCTCAAACTTGGGAGGTTTGTACCCCTCTAGTAGTTCGACATCTGGTTGTATGCAGCGGTCTTCATAGCTCAACCCTTCGATCCCTTTACTTCCTTCGACGCCCTGAATTCGGTTGGTTAGTTTCTTAAGTTCTTCAGCCAAGTCTCTGATGAGTAGATCCTTTTCATCGGACTCAAGCGTGCAAGATATAGGTTGGGTGGAGAGTGGCATGGTCTCCATGTAGATGGGATTGTTGTGGTGGCCTGGTGTGTGGGCGTGGAAATGGTCATTTGCGGAGTTTTGCGGTTCAGGGATGAGTAGTGGAATGTTGTTTAATGTGTGGCAAGTGTTGCATTAGTTCTTTGTTGGAGCAGTGGGATGATTTGGTTGTTTTTGAGGAGGTGCGGGGTTTTGAACATTGGGGAAGTTGGTGTCTGGGGTGCTGAGGGAGAAGGATAAGTTGGCCAAATTCCGAACCTGATCGAGCTCTTCCTGAAACTTCAACAATTTCTGCTCGAGTTGTGACACATTTTCGTTGGGAACCCGAATACCATGGCCATCAGTGGCCTCTGCTGTTGTGTTCTCTTTTCTGATGTTCAAATTTTCCATTTTGCCTTTGTTCTTGTTCTTAACAAGACTAAGAGGAGGAGTGGGTGGAGGGCCCCTGGATCTCGTGGAATAAGATGATGTTGCCAGAGTGCACGAACTAGCCTTTGGGGAGGGGAATAACAAAACAAAAAATAAACAAAAAGGTAACCAAGTTAGTGAGGATCATAAAAATGTTGCAATATTTAAACACGTAGTGCAGGAATGTAAATTGTGTCCTAATTTGGGAACCTCGTTGTGCCCGAGGTGGGCCTAGAGACAAGTTGATTTGGAGAACTTGGAATGGTAAATGCCTCATTTCATTGATAAAGATAAGACGAATCCCAAATCGACATTAAATAAACAGGAAATAAAAGTTACTAATGGCCACTAGCCTTGTTACATTTCAAGCGAAAAAGATAAATTCCTATCTACTTGGTCCCAGAAGGACCTTCCCCAGATTCGGCATCCTTGGCTCCTTCGAACAGCTTCCCCAACTCGCGAAGTCCTAGCCACAGGTATGCTCTGGCTAAATATCTGCCATCAGCCCCTTTAGCCTCTTGACAATCTTCAACCCTTTTGAGAAACTTTCTTTCCAGTTCCACTATGCCTCGCTCCAAGTATCCCAGCTTTTTGTTGGCGTTTGTAGCCATGTCTTTCCATTCCTCGATCAGCTTCTGGTTGGACTCTTGTATTTCATGATGTTCACTTTCACACTCACGGATCCTTTTGCGCAACTGGTTGTACTTGACTTGTGCCTCGGCCTTTTCATCTATAATCCTGTGGCCTCGAACAAACCTTGGCTGGCCCAAACCATCATGATTGTCTTCCAACCAACCTGAATAGAAAGGAGTACAATTGGCGTGGTATCTGTCTGGCTCTATGGTGTCTTTCCCCATCACGATCTTGCTATGCCACATGTGTTGGGCTTGGCACTTGTAGGGACTATCGTCGCCTTGGAAGTCGGCTCGAAAGTGACTCATCTTGTCGACCCTGGGTATGACATGCTTCCTACCAGCTTGCCTCATAACTCACAGAGGGACGTAAGGGTAGGTTCCCCTCAGACCAATTAATATCAGGAAAGGTGCGTCTCTAGATCGGACGATGAACTCCTCCGTCGGAAACCACTCGAACATCCACTGAACTTGTTCCTCGGTCAGATTATCAAATAGCTCAACCCATCCTTTAGCATCCTCAGGCTGAGCGAACATGTTAAGAATGTAATTCATTCGCTTTGGATGGTGGAAAGCAATGTGATCATCCCAGTCCCTACGCTGAATTTCTTGTCGATATTCGCCTTTTTGGAGATGCTCTATGAGCCAAAGTTGAAGTAGCAGATTGCAGCCTTTGAAGTGTTGTGCTCCTTGTTGACACTTCTCTAAGGCTCGGTATATGTCTGCAATAATCATAGGTACAATGCTGAATGCCTGCCTACCAATCCCCTCCATTAGGGTTTTGGTCACCATAGCCAACCTAGTATGAATTCTACATTTCTTCATTGGAAATACAATAAGACCCAGAAAGCAAAATATGAAGACAAAAATCCTGCGATGGACGTGTCCCAAGGATGTGAATGCAAACTCGCCAGAGTAGGTGCAGTTAGATTTGTTGTGATCGTACCTTTCATACAAGTAGTCAAAAGGGATGTATGAATCCTTCAAGCAGGTCAATTCCAGATTCTTCTTCAAACCCATCATTTTAAGGAAGCCCCTACCTTTGCGATTCTCAAGCATTAGCAAGCCCGGAGTTTCCTATACTAGACCGGCCAGTCCTCCTATCTTCTCCAGCAAAGGTGTTATTTCAATACCCCCAAAGCAGAATACGTCCCTTTCACAATCCCAAAACAATGTGGCAGCTTCTATGATCATGTTATTGGGTTGGATTTCCAGGAGGGATGGTAGATTTCCCAGATATTTTCTGACGAGATTTTGATCACTAGAGTGTAAATCTTCCCACCAGCTTAGCAACCTTGGGTGGATGTTGGTGACCATGCCGAATCTGGGGACTTCGTGCCTCATGTTTCTGTAAGGCAAATAAGGTTAGACCCATCCCACACCGAACTCGACTATTTAATATCAATGATTAGCAGGAAGCATCTAGTTCTCCAAATAAATGCATAGAACGTGACGACGTCCGTTTTGGGTTTAGGGAAACCCAGTGGACTTTGTACAAGGCTATCTTAAGGATCATTATGTGGACAACATAACTAATCCGGCTAGGTTTGACCATGATGCATGCACAATTTAAACAGAGTAAGGTTTCTATGGGGTTTTAGACTGGTACCCTTAAGCGGACAACTCAAGGGGGAAGGCTCGGAACTGTCGACTGCACCACTAATCGACTAGTTTTACCGCAAATATGCCTTTCCGAATTTAGGGGGTAATGATATAGGAAGAGCGCAACCACTCATTATAAGCGTTGCTATAGGATTTGTTTGGCACGAGCGGAGCATGATGTTGAGCATGATTATGCGAAAAAATAATTAAAAGCATGTTGGCATGTATTTGCACATTAAGAAAGCGATAAATACAACAGTTTCATAATTTAAAGCAATAAAGAAAAGAAAACAAGGAAGATATGTCAATTTTGCTTCTAAAGAAGAAATTAAATGCTTAAAGGAATGAAACAGATAATTGCGCATAGAGAGAGGTATAAATTCACAAGAATAATTTGAAATGGTAAAAGCCTAAAAAATCCCCAGCAGAGTCACCGTGCAGTCGTGCCCCCTTTTTCCTTCGCGGAATCGGGTTTATGACATTTTGGTTGGGACAACTCTTTCCTTTTGGGAAAGGGGTTTTGTAGTTTTGAAGAGTCGCCACCTAACGATTTTAAGGTGCGTTAGGGAACCTATAGGGTTCAACTACAACTACGTTTGATAACCAGATATAGTGTAAGGGCTTGAAATTATCCCAAGGGGAAGGTGTTAGGCACCCCTCAGGATCCACTAGTGTGGTTCCCGGCCAGATAGTTCTTTGTGAATTTGTGCGATTAACAAGTAAACAAACCAGACTCAAATAAGAGCGGATTTTAAATACACAAGTGTTTGAAAATGATTAAATAAAATAAAGTTTTGAAAGAGTTATAACTAAGCATGCTGATGAATGTAAAGGGGCTCCTAGGTTTATTTGCAATATGGATCACATCAATGCAATACCCAGTAATCACTCCTCAAAAGAGGGGCTACACGTGGTATTAGCGCACCGGTCATCATATCCATATCTACCCTTCCCACCCTGTAAAGGTATTTAAAGCTCTCGAACTCTATTGCGTGCTATTACCCATCCCATTCCTATCAATCCCGGAGGAATTTTAGGACAACTATTCTTATAAGAGGGAGGATCTAGGCTGACTCTTAGGTTTAAAGGTAAAAAGGCTAAGGCGACATACAAAAACACGTAGGACTATATTCAAAGGGGAAACATGTAAGCAATTAGAAGGCTCATACAATCCTCCACAAATAATACATATAAATAGCACGACTCAAACACAGTTAAAGTCTGTAATTTAAAATCCTAAGGTAGGGTATTTGAGTCAGAACCAGATTCATTATGTAGCTCAGATAAGAAGTCCGAATCGGCCCTGCCTGCTGGTTGTAGCAGTTGCTAATTAAACAGAGGCGTATTAAATTTTATCATTATTATTACCTAAGGCTTGCCTAGGCGTAATAGTGATGTCCTAGGAGCATGATATCTATTGCTGATTAGGAGTGTAGTAAAACAGTAAACAATTCTAAACGAGCAATTTGGATCCTATTGGAATGCTTTCTAAACCATATTGCTAAAAGGAGTAAGTTGTTTAAACTGATTCAGAAAAGTACGAGTCAAACTGATTTTTTTTAACTAAACTGGTTTAGGTCCTATAGGCATGCTCTCTAATATAGCTGATTTTAATCTTATAGGCATGGTATCTAATTGATCATGAAGTGGAGTAGGCAGGGTTTAATTGACCACAGCGAAATTCCTATAGGCATAATTTCTATAAAGATATTGATTTTTAATCTTACAGGCATGACATCTAATTTCGAAGCTGATTTTAACCTTATAGGCATGATGTCTGATTATAGCCATTTAGATCCTATAGGCATGATGTCTAAGTGTGGAAGTAAATCATGCAGAATTTATCAAACAGATCCTATAGGCATGATATCTAAGTGTGGAAGTAAAACATGCAGAATTTATTAAACAGATCCTATAAGCAGGATATCTACCCTTAAAGCATGCATAATTGCCCCATCCTTTTTTACTAGCCAACCCCAATGTTTGTTACAAATTATTACAGACCAAATACTTAAATTACAAAAGAAGTGCAGAAATAAGAAATTACTACCAAAAGAAGCCTGATCTTGACTTTCTATCTGAGTTATATAATTAATCACTTTAGATGCCTATGATGTTCAAAGCCTTTCTCATACCTGGGTGTGTCAAAGTTCCCTAAGGGTCTTAAGGGACCCCGGGCAGTGCTTACACCCAGGTCTGCATAACCAGACAGAAATGAGTGCAGTGTGGAAGGGCCAGCCCTTATGCGTCCAAGTTCAGAGGGAGCTCAAGGGTCCCAAGGCAAGGCTCACACAAGAGGGGCAGGACCTAGGTTCTAAGAATATAGTGGAAGTGCAGGACAGAAATTGATTAAAACTGAGTTGGAAATAGTAAGTATTAAAGGGTGATTTGAAAAATAGTAGTAGTGGAGCTCAAACTACCCAGAATCAGTACATTGTATGAAGCATATGACCCTAGAAAGGGGCAGGTTTGGTCATGCACAGCAATAGATGATGCTGGCCTGCCTACAAACCAACTAAAGGAGCACAAACACATAGAAGGGATACGGGGTTTGGGATTCATAAGTCAGCAAATCACATAATAAGCGACTGACAGAGTACATACATAGGGAAGCATTAATTTAAAAGGGGAAGGGAGCATATTTCGGCATGCTAGTAATGTAAATAGACTACAAAAACATTGGCAGAAGTGAGCATGAATGAGAGACTGAAGTAACTTAAAGAAACATGTTGTCGTTGAGACATAAAGAGTAAACTAGGACATACCAGTAGAAGCAAAGTGCAGAAAGGTAAAGCAAACAAGAGTCCACAGTCTAGCATTGGCTTTCAGCCGGCTAGACAAAGCAACAGCACAAGTAGCAGTAAAGAAAGAGAGAGTGTTAAGTGTAAGTGTGTGTTTTGAACTCAAGTTGCTCGTGTCTTTTGAAAGAAGAGGGGTGGGTATATATAGCTTTTGAAAACGAGTGATAAGTAAGGTAATAAGTAAAGTCTTAACACAAACATGGAAACAATCACAAGTCAGAATCAATTAACACAAGTGATTCCCTTTAATTAAGGAATCACTGTTTAACAGGTAGTAGCAGGTTTAATTAAGGAAAGAAATCAGTTTGGGGACAGATTAATTATTGCCATATAAGGGGCAGTAAAAGCATGAAGTAAACAATCAAGTCTAAGTACAAAATAGCCTTATTTTGGGAAAGGATTCAGCAAGGTAAAATATCACAGTAAAGGGAAAGGAATCAATTAATTTAAACAGGCGAGTGAAATTAGGGTTTATAAAGAAAACGCTTTTGCAATCAGTCACCAGATCAAGATCAATCAAGGAAGAAACTTCAGTATATAAATAGAGTGAACAGAAGCATCAGACATGCGAGGCCAAACTCATTGGCAAAAGAGAGAACACGAACATACAGTAGTGGCAGAAATAAGCTAGGATTCAGTAGTAAGGAAAATATTCGAGGCACAGTAGTCAAGTAGGTCAGGTAGTCACATAGAATCAACAGTGAAGCATAACATAGTATTAGGTAAGAGAAATCAGAAATAGGTAAAGGTCTCACAGTAGTAATAAGTGAGAAAAACTTCTAAGAAATTTAGGGCTTCAGTAGTAGTCGAGTTTAGGAGATGGCAAGAACTCAAAATCAAACAAGTCAAACATGGAAAAGAGAGTCAGAAACAAAGAACAAGTACACATTTAAACAAACAGTTTCAGAACTCGGATAAGACTAAAGGAACTAGGGTTTTTAACATGGTGAAATAGATAGAAGAACAATATGAGCAAGTCGTTTTAAAAATAGCAAAATCACAAACAATATTGAGATCATAGAAGAGATCTCTTGAAAAACTTCAGGGAAACCCTAATCGTCGAAAAAATGAAGAGTCATTTTGAAAGAAAAGTTGAAGAACCTTCGAGAAAACACTTAAGAAATTCATAGTAAGTACAGATCTAAGAGAGATCTAAAAGAAAATTGAAAGGTCTTAGAGCTAGGGTTTCAGAAAACCCAAAAGAAGTGAGAAAGACTTTGAAAGTTAACGATCTAACCAGAAAAAGTCAAGGATCGGCCTTGAAAGACCATGAATGGCCAGAGAAAGGTCATGGATGGACGGAGAAAGGCCATGACAAAAGTCGAGCAACGACTTGTAACGACCCGGCCGGTCGTTGTTGGAATTTACGCCCCGATCCCCCATTAACTGTTTACCGTAAGTTCATTTCTGCCATTTTGGTATGCCGGGACGTTCGGTGTTAAGTTTTGGAGAGTTTTGGGACACTTAGTCCCTAAATGAGAGCTTAAGTGTTGAAAAGTGGTCCGTAGTCGGAACAGTATGAAGACGACCTCGGAATGGAAATCCGATGGTTTCGTTAGCTCCTTTAGGTGATTTCGGGGTTGGGAGCGTGTTTGGAATGTATTTTGGGAGCTCGTAGCTCATTTAGGCTTGAAATGCCGAAGTTTGAATTTTTGAAGGTTCCGGTTCGATAGTGAGTTTTTGATCCGAGGATCGGATTGGAATTCCGGAAGTTGCAGTAGCTCTGTCATGTCATTTGGGATGTGTGTGCAAAATTTCAGGTCATTCGGACGTGTTTTGGTTAGGTTTATGATCGAAAGCGTATTTGGAAGAATCTTGTAGTTCTTAGGCTTGAATCTTTGATTTAATCGGGTTTCCGGTGTTGTTTTAGGTGTTCTAAGGATTGGTACAAGTTTGAATAAGGTATTAGGTGGTATTGGTGCTTTTGGTTGAGGTCCCGGGGGCCTCGGGATGATTTCGGATGGTCGACAGGAAGAAATTCTAAAGTGTGCAGCAGCAGATTTTGAGTCTTCTGGTATTTCCGCTTCTGCGGCTTGGGAACCACAGAAGCGGAGCCGCAGAAGCGGCTTCTTCATCGCAGAAGCGATTCCAGGCATCTCTGCAGGAATCGCAGAAGCGGTCCCTTCCTCCGCATAAGCGGGACCGTAGAAGCGGGATTTGTACCGCAGAAGCGGAGTCTGGCCTTAAGTGAAAAAACCGCAGAAGCGGCTCGTGGTCCGCAGAAGCGGGACCGCAGAAGCGGTCCCTTGTCCGCAGAAGCGGAAATGACTGTTCAGAAATATCAATTTCGAGGGTTTAATTTCATAAGTTGTAAAAGCGATTGAGAGCTCGGGAGAAGGCGATTTTGAGTGAGTTTTGAAGAGAAAATCATTGGGTAACGTTTCCTTGATCCCTTTTCATTATATTTCATCATTATATAGCTAAATACATCATTGGAATTCGAATTTTGGACCAAAAATTGGATAATTTGGGGTAAAACTTCATTGGCTAGACTATTGAGTTATGAGTGGGCATTTGACATCCGATTTGGGAGATTTTTATATGGATAGACTCGTGAGAGTACGAGGGTTCTAAAAATGTGAAAATTATTCGATTCCTAGACGTTGGCTTGAGGGGCATTTTGGTCATTTTATCTATTTTCGCGCCCTAGCTTTAATTTTAATAGCGGAATCAGTTCTTTGCAATATTATTTACGATATGTAATTGAATTGAATAGATTTGGGCCATTTGGAGTCGGATACTCATGGCAAAGGCGCAGTTTCTAGTGATATTGAGCCGGTTCGAGGTAAGTGGCTTATCTAACCTTGTGTGGGGGACTTCTCCCCTTAGGATTGTCTTCTTGATATTTGAGTGCCTTGTACGTGAGGTGACGAGCGCGTACTTGAGCCGATTGATGAAAATCCGGTTTTCACTTAAGTTGTTGATATTTAGCTTTCTTTACTACTTGCCTTATCCTACTTGAAATTATACTTGTGCTAGATTTGGAAAGCATGTTTAGCTGACTTAACTGCCTAATTGCTTAAGTTGTTTGACTGTACTACGTGAAGCATGCTAGGCTAATTCTATCTGTTGCTCTGTCTTTCGTGCTTTATTCCTTGGTTTGTTTCTGGCTGTGGTTGCGCATTTACATTGGGACTACGGATGTGGGATTCCGGTACGCTACCCCCCCCCCCCCCCGGGCTGTTTACTTTGGGACTACGGATTTGATTCCCAGTAGATCCCCCTGCACTTTTACTTCGGGCCTGCGGGTTAGATTCCCGATAGATCCCCCTGCATTTTGATGGTTGGACTACGGGACGGTATCCCGGAAGATCCTTCGGTTTGGTATACGAGTTGGACTATGGGACGGTATCCCGGGAGATCCACTGGATAGTTGAGGAAAGGGCTACAAGACGGTATCCTGGGAGACCCTCATTGTTATCATTGGTATTGAGTTGTACTTACTCTGTGTTTGCTCTGTCCTTTTGTGGTTGTTATTATCTCGTTGACCTGCCTTGTTTCACTGATGTATTTATTATTTCTGTCAGATTATCATACCGTTAATTATTGTTATTACTATATTTTGTCTCAGTATGGCCCTGACCTTCGTCGTCACTACCCAACCGAGGTTAGGCTTGGTACTTACTGAGTACCGCTGTGGTGTACTCATGCCCTTCCTGCGCATGTTTTTCATGTGCAGATCATCCAGGTACCTCTACTCAGGCGCACTATCAGTGAGGCAGGAGGACTACGGAGACTTCGAGGTAGATCTGCTGCGTCCGCAGACCGACGAGTCTCCCTCTCACTCTATCTCTAGTACTTAGTTTTTCTTCTTCCGGTTGTCAGATATTCCGGAGTTTGGAGCCTTTACTTTTCGCTTCTTAGCCTGTGTTGCCCGTGAGTTTCCGGGTTTTGGGGATTGTTTTGAACTTGTGATATTGAGTTTTACATGCCGAGCGGCATTCAGTACAGTTCCTTTTAGTACTTAATTTGGTTTCCTCTATTTTTCCGCAATTATTATATTTCCGCAATATTAGGCTTACCTGGTCGTGGGGGCTAGGTGCCGTCATGACATGTTCACAGTCGGTGAACTAGGGTCGTGACAAGTTGGTATCAGAGCTCTAGGTTCATAGGAGTCACGGAACACAGGCCGGTTTATTAGAGTCTCGCTGATCGGTACGGAGACGTCTGTACTTATCTACGAGAGGCTATGTAACTGTTTAGGAAGAATCTTCATTTCATTTGAATTCCTCGTCGTGCGATATTTTTGGACATCAATTCTAAAGTTCTGACTTCTATTCTCTCACAGATGGTGAGGACACGTGCCACTCGAGATGATCAGGCACCCGTGCCCCCTCCTGCAGCCGTCAGAGGCCGGGGCCGGCTCCCGAGATTATTCCAGCACCGTCTGCAGCACCAGTTCAGCCCGAGGATGGGCCAGCTGCTTCAGAGGACGAGCAGCGCAGGCTTGAGAGGTTCAAGAAGTATGATCCCCCAGTGTTCAGTGGATTAGCATCAGACGATGCCTTGGGATTTCTAGAGGGGTGTCATCGTATTCTTCGCACTATGGGCATAGTGGAGTCCAGCGGGATTTCTTTCACTGCTTTTCAGCTTCGGGGAGCTGCCTATGATTGGTGGCGCACTTATGAGATAGACAGTCCAGTCGAGGCTGCTTCACTGACTTGGACCCAGTTCTCGGATATGTTCATGAGAGAGTTTGTCCCCCAGAGTCTCAGGGATGCATGGCGCGCAGAGTTTGAGCATTTGCGCCAGGGTGCTATGACTGTTTCGGAGTATGCTATCTTTTATACCAGGTTGGCCAGGCATGCACCGACTTTGGTTGCTACAGTTCGGAAGAGAGTTCGTAGGTTCATTGAGGGTCTTATCCCACCCATCAGATCTAGCATGGCTAGAGAGTTGGAGACGGACGTTCCTTATCAGCAGGTAGTGAGCATTGCTAGGAGGATTGAGGGTATGCTCGCCAGGGAGCGAGGGGAGAGGGAGGCCAAGAGGTCTCGAGAGTCGGGTCACTACTCTGGTGCCCGTACCCCATCAGCAAGTCGTTATGGTAGGGGTTATGCGGGTCGCCCTGTTCATTCAGCTCTTCCAGCAGCCGGCAGTACTCCAGCTCCACCTGCACCTCAGGAGCCTTACTATGCACCTCCAGTTTCTAGCGCGCCTCCTGCGCGGGGTGTTTCCGGAGGTCAGTCCAGCAGGCCTAGTCCTAGCCAGTCACAGCCACTGCGTCCTCCCAGAGCTTGTTTCGAGTGCGGTGATACACGCCACATGGTTAGGGACTGCCCCAGACTTGGTAGGGATGCATCTTCACAGACTGCTCAGCCGCAGTGCGCTCCTCAGAGTTCTCAGGCCATGATCATAGCTCCAGCAGCTACCCCACCTGCCCAGCCGGCTAGGGGCGGAGGTCGGGGAGATAGAGGTCGCCCTCGAGAGAGGGGCCAGGCCAGATATTATGCTATTCCTGCTCGTACTGAGGCTGTTGCCTCCGACTCCGTCATTGCAGGTATTATTCTGGTTTTTCACAGAGAGGCATCGGTTCTATTCGATCCGCGCTCTACTTACTCTTATGTGTCTTCTTACTTTGCTCCTCATTTGGGTGTGCCTCGGGATTCTTTGAGTGCCCCCGTTTATGTTTCTACTCCTGTGGGAGATTCTCTTGTTGTGGACCGCGTTTATCGGTCATGTTTGGTTACTATTCGTGGTTTTGAGACCAGAGCAGACTTATTATTACTCGGTATGGTGGATTTTGACATTATTTTGGGCATGGACTGGTTGTCACCCCATTTTGCTATTCTTGATTGTCACGCCAAGACCGTGACGCTGGCTATGCCAGGTATTCCGCGTGTTGAGTGGAGTGGTACTGTAGACTACACTCCCAGTAGAGTTATCTCTTTTCTTAAAGCTCAGTGCATGGTGGAGAAGGGGTGTGCCGCGTATTTGGCTTATGTGAGAGATGTTAGTGTTGATACCCCTTTTGTTGATTCTGTTCCAGTGGTACGGGATTATCCCGATGTATTTCCAACTGATCTTCCGGGCATGCCGCCTGATAGAGACATTGATTTCGGCATTGATCTGTTGCCGGGCACTCAGCCTATTTCCATTCCTCCGTATCGTATGGCTCCTCCTGAGTTGAAGGAGTTGAAGGATCAGTTGCAGGAATTGCTTGGTAAGGGTTTTATTCGACCCAGTGTTTCACCGTGGGGTGCTCCTATTTTGTTTGTGAAGAAAAAGGATGGTTCTATGCGCATGTGTATTGACTACCACCAGTTGAACAAGGTTATAGTGAAGAACCGTTATCCTTTGTCTCGCATTGATGATCTGTTTGACCAGCTTCAGGGCGCACAGGTGTTTTCTAAGATTGACTTGCGCTCAGGTTACCATCAGTTGAAGATTCGGGAGCCAGATATCCCAAAGACTGCCTTCAGGACTCGATATAGCCATTACGAGTTCCTTGTCATGTCATTTGGGCTGACCAATGCCCCTGCAGCTTTCATGCATTTGATGCACAGTGTGTTCAGGCCATATCTTGACTCGTTCGTGATTTTTTTTATTGATGATATTCTGGTGTATTCCCGGAGTCGGGAAGATCATGAGCAGCACCTGAGGACCGTGCTACAGACCTTGAGGGAGAAAAAGTTATATGCAAAGTTCTCAAAATGTGAGTTTTGGCTGAGCTCTGTGGCATTCTTAGGCCATGTGATTTCTAGTGAGGGTATTCGGGTGGATCTGAGGAAGGTAGAGGCCGTGCAGAGTTGGCCCAGGCCGTCCTCAGCTATAGAGATTCACAATTTCCTTGGCTTGGCGGGTTACTACCGTCGTTTCGTGAAGTGATTTTCATCGATTGCTGCCCCTGTGACTAGATTGACCCAGAAGGGTTCCCCATTTTAGTGGACAGAGGAGTGTGAGGCGAGCTTTCAGAAGCTCAAGACAGCTTTGACTATAGCCCCAATCTTGATGTTGCCTACCGGTTCGGGGTCTTATACTGTCTATTGTGACGCCTCGAGAGTTGGCCTTGGAGCAGTGTTGATGCAGGATGGTAGGGTGATTGCCTACGCGTCCAGACAGTTGAAGATACATGAAAAGAATTACCCTGTCCATGACCTTGAGTTAGCTGCCATTGTTCATGCCTTGAAGATCTGGCGTCATTATTTATATGGAGTGCCTTGCGAGATCTATACTGATCATCGGAGTTTGCAGCACTTGCTCAAGCAAAAGGATCACAATATGCGTCAGAGGAGGTGGTTAGAGCTGCTGAAGGATTATGACATCACTATCCTATATCACCCGGGCAAGGCCAATGTGGTGGCGGATGCCTTGAGTCGCCGGGCGGAGAGTTTGGGGAGTTTGGCATATTTACGAGCTTCAGAGAGGCCTATGGCGATGGATGTTCAGGCCTTAGCCAGCTAGTTCGTGAGATTGGATCTTTCGGAGCCCAGTCGAGTTCTAGCTTGTGTGGTTTCCCGGTCCTCCTTAGTTGATTGTATCAGGGAGCGGCAGTATGATGACCCTCATTTGATTGTCCTTCAGGACAAGGTTCAGCGTGGAGATGCCAGGGATGTGACCATTGGAGATGATAGAGAATTGAGGATGCAGGGCCGGATTTGTGTGCCCAATGTTGATGGCCTTCGAGAGATGATTCTAGCAGAGGCCCATAGTTCGTGGTATTCCATCCATCCGGGTGCCGCGAAGATGTATCAGGACCTGAGGCAGCACTACTGGTGGAGGCGGATGAAGAAGGATATAGTTGGTTATGTGTCTAGATGCCTCAACTGCCAGCAGGTGAAGTATAAGCACCATCGCCCGGGTGGGTTGCTCCAGCAAATAGAGATTCCGGAGTGGAAATGGGAGCGCATCACCATGGATTTTGTATCTAGACTTCCACGGACCTTGAAAAAGTTTGATTCCATTTGGGTTATTGTGGACCGGCTGCCCAAGTCCGCTCATTTCATTCCTGTGTGTACCACTTATTCATCGGAGCGGTTGGCGGAGATTTATATCAGGGAGATCATCCGTTTGCATGGTATCCCAGTTTCTATCATTTCAGACAGAGGTACTCAGTTTACATCGCGGTTCTGGAGAGCCGTGCAGCAGGAGTTAGGCATTCGGGTGGAGTTGAGCACAGCATTTCACCCCCAGACGGACGGACAGTCTGAGCGCACTATTCAGATTCTTGAGGATATGCTTCGTACGTGTGTGATTGAGTTCGGAGGGTCTTGGGATCATTACTTGCCACCGGCGGAGTTTGCTTACAATAACAGCTATCAGTCCAGCATTCAGATGGCGCCGTATGAGGCTTTATATGGTAGGAGGTGTAGATCTCCGGTGGGTTGGTTTGAGCCGGGCGAGGCCAGGCTATTAGGCACAGAGATGGTTCAGGATGCATTGGAGAAGGTTAAGGTGATTTAGGATAGACTCCGTACAGCCCAGTCCAGGCAGAAGAGTTACGCGGACAGGAAGGTTCGTGATGTTTCGTATATGGTTGGTGAGCGGGTTCTGCTTTGGGTCTCGCCTATGAAAGGCGTCATGCGGTTTGGGAAGAAAGGAAAGTTGAGTCCAAGGTTTATTGGCCCTTTTGAGATCTTGAGGCGAGTTGGGGAGGTTACGAGCTTGCCTTACCTCCCAGTTTGGCCGGAGTTCACCCGTTATTTCATGTTTCGATGCTCTGGAGGTATCACAGTGATCCGTCGCACGTGTTGGATTTCAGTTCAGTCCAGTTGGACAAGGATCTATCCTATGTTGAGGAGCTAGTGGCTATATTGGACAGACAGATCAGGAAGTTGAGGTCAAAGAACATTACTTCAGTGAAGGTTCAGTGGCGGGGTCAGCCGGCCGGGGAGGGGACTTGGGGGACCAAGCAGGATATGCGCAGCCAGTACCCTCATCTTTTCTCTACATCAGGTATGTTCTCTATGCTCGTTCGAGGACGAACGAATGTTTAAGTGTAGGAGGATGTAACGACCCGGCCGGTCATTGTTGGAATTTATGCCCCAATCCCCCATTAACTGCTTCCCCTAAGTTCATTTCTGCCATTTTGGTATGCCGGGACGTTCGGTGTTAAGTTTTGGAGAGTTTTGGGACACTTAGTCCCTAAATGAGAGCATAAATGTTGAAAAGTGGTCCGTAGTCGGAACAGTATGAAGACGACCTCGGAATGGAAATCCGATGGTTCCGTTAGCTCCGTTAGGTGATTTCGGGGTTGGGAGCGTGTTCGAAATGTATTTTGGGAGCTCGTAGCTCATTTAGGCTTGAAATGCCGAAGTTTGAATTTTTGAAGTTTCCGGTTCGATAGTGAGTTTTTGATCCGAGGATCGGATTGGAATTCCGGAAGTTGCAATAGCTCCGTCATGTCATTTGGGATGTGTGTGAAAAATTTCAGGTCATTCGGACGTGTTTTTGTTAGGTTTTTGATCGAAAGCGTATTTGGAAGAATCTTGTAGTTCTTAGGCTTGAATCTTTGATTTAATCGGGTTTCCGGTGTTGTTTTAGGTGTTCTAAGGATTGGTACAAGTTTGAATAAGGTATTAGGTGGTATTGGTACTTTTGGTTGAGGTCCCGGGGGCCTCGGGATGATTTCGGATGGTCGACGGGAAGAAATTCTAAAGTGTGCAGCAGCAGATTTTGAGTCTTCTGGTATTTCCGCTTCTGCGGCTTGGGAACCGCAGAAGCGGAGCCGCAGAAGCGGCTTCTTCATCGCAGAAGCGATTCCAGGCATCTCCGCAGGAACCGCAGAAGTGGTCCCTTCCTCCGCATAATCGGGACCGCAGAAGCGGGATTTGTACCGTAGAAGCGGAGTCTGGCCTTAAGTGAAAAAATCGCAAAAGCGGCTCGTGGTCCGCGAAAGCGGTCCCTTGTCCGCAGAAGCGGAAATGAGTGTTCAGAAATATCAATTTCGAGGGTTTAATTTCATAAGTTTGAAAAACGATTGAGAGCTCGGGAGAAGGCGATTTTGAGTGGGTTTTGAAGAGAAAATCATTGGGTAACGTTTCCTTGATCCCTTTTCATTATATTTCATCATTATATAGCTAAATACATCATTGGAATTCGAATTTTGGACCAAAAATTGGATAATTTGGGGTAAAACTTCATTGGCTAAACTATTGAGTTTTGAGTGGGCATTTGACCTCCGATTTGGGAGATTTTTATATGGTTAGACTCGTGAGAGTACGAGGGTTCTAAAAATGTGAAAATTATTCGATTCCGAGACGTTGGCTTGAGGGGCATTTTGGTCATTTTATCTATTTTCGCGCCCTAGCTTTAATTTTAATAGCGGAATCAGTTGTTTGCAATATTATTTACGATATGTAATTGAATTGAATAGATTTGGGCCATTTGGAGTCGGATACTCGTGGCAAAGGCGCGGTTTCTAGTGATATTGAGCCGGTTCGAGGTAAGTGACTTATCTAACCTTGTGTGGGGGACTTCTCCCCTTAGGATTGTCTTCTTGATATTTGAGTGCCTTGTACGTGAGGTGACGAGCGCGTACTTGAGCCGATTGATGAAAATCCGGTTTTCACTTAAGTTGTTGATATTTAGCTTTCTTTACTACTTGCCTTATCCTACTTGAAATTATACTTGTGCTAGATTTGGAAAGCATATTTAGCTGACTTAGCTGCCTAATTGCTTAAGTTGTTTGACTGTACTACGTGAAGCATGCTAGGCTAATTCTATCTGTTGCTCTGTCTTTCGTGCTTTATTCCTTGGTTTGTTTCTGGTTGTGGTTGCGTATTTACATTGGGACTACGGATGTGGGATTCCGGTAGCCCCCCCTCCCCCCTTGGTTGTTTACTTTGGGACTACGGGTTCGATTCCCGGTATATCCCCCTGCACTTTTACTTTGGGCCTGCGGGTTAGATTCCCGATAGATCCCCCTGCATTTTGATGGTTGGACTACGGGACGGTATCCCGGAAGATCCTTCGGTTTGGTATACGAGTTGGACTATGGGACGGTATCCCGGGAGATCCACTGGAAGTTGAGAAAAGGGCTACAGGACGGTATCCTGGGAGACCCTCATTGTTATCATTGGTATTGAGTTGTACTTACTCTGTGTTTGCTCTGTCCTTTTGTGGTTGTTATTGTCTCGTTGACCTGCCTTGTTTCACTGCTGTATTTATTTTTTCTGTCAGATTATCATACCGTTAATTATTGTTATTACTATATTTTGTCTCAGTATGGCCCTGACCTTCCTCGTTACTACCCAACCGAGGTTAGGCTTGGCACTTACTGAGTACCGCTGTGGTGTACTCATGCCCTTCCTGCGCATGTTTTTCATGTGCAGATCATCCAGGTACCTCTACTCAGGCGCACTATCAGTGAGGCAGGAGGACTACGGAGACTTCGAGGTAGATCTGATGCGTCCGCAGACCGACGAGTCTCCCTCTCACTCAATCTCTAGTACTTAGTTTTTCTTCTTCCGGTTGTTAGATATTCCGGAGTTTGGAGCCTTTACTTTTCGCTTCTTAGCCTGTGTTGCCAGTGAGTTTCCGGGTTTTGGGGATTGTTTTGAACTTGTGATATTGAGTTATACATGCCGAGCGGCATTCAGTACAGTTTCTTTTAGTATTTAATTTGGTTTCCTCTATTTTTCCGCAATTATTATATTTCCGCAATATTAGGCTTACCTGGTCGTGGGGGCTAGGTGCCGTCATGACATGTTCACAGTCGGTGAACTAGGGTCGTGACAGGACTGGATCAGACCCTTCGAGGTCTGGCCATGAAACCACAGAAACAAACACCCAGGAGCCATAGGAGGCTGATACACGTCTCAAATAACTACGAGGGGCCATGGATTAGGAAGGTATTAGGGTGGATTAGGGTGGGATTAGATTGCGACAGCTAGGGTTCAGGTGAGGTTTCAGAGAGAATTAAGAGAAAGGGGATTCAAGGGCGGCGTTTGGTGATGAATGAGGTAGGGTAAGGGGTCGTTTAAGGTTAAAATGGAAAGGGCGAATAGTGGTCGTTGATCCAAATAATCAACGGCCAGGACTGAAATGGTTAGGTAGGGAGTCCGGGTTGGGTCGTTTAATTGGGTTAGGGGTCGGGTTTGAATGGGAATTGGGCTGGGAAATTGGGTTTAGTTTGGGATCAGATTTAGGCTAAAATTGAAATGTAATTGGGCTATTATTTAAATAGCCAATTTTCCCCTTTTAAAATTACAAAAAAATAGGAAATTAACTTCTGGAAATAAATTGAAAGCACTAAAATAATATATAGCATATAACTAACAATTTAAAAATACAGGACTTAATTTTATGAATATAAAACACAATTAAATCTTAAAAAGGCTAATATTGCAATTATGTGCAGTTAGCTTTTAAAAATACTAAACAAAATTGTAAAAACATGTAAAAATTACCTTAGCTACATCCTGAAATAAAGATGAAAATCCAATAGATGAATTACCAAAAATAATAATTTTGGAAATGATTATTGGGTTTTATGGATAAAAAAGGAAAATAAATTGATTTAAAAAATCTTAAAAATTATGGAAAAAATAATAAAACACTTGAATATGCTTACATATGCATATATGTGCCATTTTGAAGTTATTTTGCATATTGAAAATATATAGGGAAAAATTGGGTGTCAACAGGACCTATGTAACCTAGGCTTTGATACCAACTTGTTAGGACCCAAACACGATCGTCGTGATGGCGCCTATCGTGGAACTAGGCCATTCTCAACTCAACAAAACCAATGCAACAACAATAAGTTTGAAACATTAACGAAAGCTTTTAACATCTAAGAAAACTGTTTGAAACATAAGAAATTCCAAATAAGATACAATCCAGCCCAAAACCAGGGTGTCACTGAGTGCATGAGCGTCTAGAGAAGAACATAGTCTATAACAATATCTAAAAGAACAAACTAAAATACATCTGGAGATAAAGAAGGAGAGTCCAGGCCCGCGAACGTCGTGCAGATACCTTGATAGTCTCCTAAGCCTGCAGCCTCGATCAGTGACTGCCGCTGGGACCAAAAGTGCCTAGATCTGCACATAAGGTGCAGGGGGAACGTGAGTACACCAACTCAGTAAGTAACGAGTCCAAACTATGGACTGAAAGGTATTGACGAACTCAACCTCAACAGATATAATAGAGTCAAAGTACAAATGCCTTCAGTTAAATAGACAGCTCAAAGCAATAAGGTAAATACAAATCTGAACAGTTTAAGATATATAGCTCAACTACCTCTACATGCCAATGCACCGACCGTATGAAATGCACAATGTACTCCCACTCTCAATTGCTCAACCACACGGTACTGAATATGGCCATCCGGCCTAGGGAAATCCATCCCGGAACATATGCAACACTGATTGTAAGTCACTCAGTACCGAGGAAAAAGGGCAATCCAACCTTGTGAAGAAATCCATCTCCAGGTATATATAAATACTCAACCACTCGGTATCGTATATGGCCATCCGGCGCAGGGAAATCCATACCGAAACATACTCATCACTGACTATAAGTCACCCGATATCGAGGAAAAAGGGTAATCCAACCCTGTGGTGAAATCCATCTCCAGATATCAATACTTCGGCCAAAATCCATGTCCAAGAAAATTCATCCCTCAATAATATCATCCGCGCTCACTGGGGGTGTGCAGACTCCGGAGGGGGCTCCTACAGCCCAAGCGCTATTACAATCAGTATAACCGCTGCGGCGTGCAGCCCGATCCTATAACTGTCCTCATCTTTAAGCTCTCAGCCTCACTCACTCATCACTCTCCAGTCTCACCCACGGGCTCACAATGTCATGCAAACTAGCCTGAAAACAATGATATGTTATGCCAATAATAACAACTGAGACTGCGATATAATATGTAATGCATGGACATGACTGAGTACAAAATAATAGTAATTCAGTGAGATGACAGCAAGAAACGACCACTAGGGGTCCCAACAGTACCAGAGTAAAGCCTAGACATGATATCTAGCATGGTTTACAGTTCATTTACTTATCACATGATGAAAACATGGATATCAACAAGATAGAGGCACGATACAGTGCCATGGGATGAACCAGGTCACAATCCTCACGGTGCACACCCGCACACCCATCACTTCGCATGTGTGTCACCTTAATACTAACCACATAATACATAGCTCGGGGTTTCAAACACTCAGAACCCAGATTGAAAGTGTTACTTACCTCAAACCAAGCAAAATCCTACTCCTTAATGTCCTTACCTCTCAAATCCGCCTCCAAATGCCTCAAATCTAGCCACAAACAATTCGATACAATAAACACGAGCTAAAGGAATCAATTCCATAAGAAAATACTAAGCTTTAGGTCAAAAGTCAAAAAGTCAACTCATAAAGTCGGGCCCCGGGCCCACGTCTCGAAATCTGACAAAAGTCACACAATCCGACAACCCATTCGATTACGAGATCAATCATACTAGTTTCATTCAATTCCGACTTCGAATTGGCATTCAAATCCCAAAAATTCACTTTATGAAATCTCTACAATTTTCCCCAAATTTCCATCTCAAATCACTAATCGAATGATGAAATCAATGATATATTCATGTATATTAGCCATATTCGAGTTAGAATCACTTACTCTGATGAATTTCTTGAAAAACCCTCGAGAAACGCCACAAACCGAGCTCCAAAAGTTCAAGATATGAAACAAAACCCTAGGCCTTGCTTATATAGTGCTCTCTGAACCTCTACTCTGCGGTCCATGATTCTGTTGCGCCGCACTCTGCCCATCTCTGCGATTGCAAAATCCTGCTTCGGCCGCACTCCTTAGCCTTCCTCCATTGCGGTCCACACAATCCTTCTGTGGCCGCACTCCTCTCCTACGGTTCGCACCATTTTGGTGCGGTCCGCACTCCCAAGAGCATCCGATCAATGTTAGAGTGCTGAACCTATCAAATCACGTCCGATTCACTCCAAATTTTACACACAAGTCAAAAATGACACCACGAACCTACTCCAACTTTCGGAAATCCAATCTGACCCTGATATCAAAATTTCCACTGCCGGTCAAAATCATCAAAATTCCAACTTTCGCCAATTCAAGCCTAGTTCTACTACGAACCTCCAAATCACCACCCCGAACGCACTCCTAAGCCCAAATTCACCTAATGGAGCTAACGAAACCATAAAAATTCAAATCCGAGATCGTTTACACATAAGTCAACTTCCGATCAACCTTTCCAATTAAAACCTTCTCATAAGAAACTAAGTATCCCAATTCACTCCAAAATCACTCCGAACACGAACCAACTAACCCGGTAAGTCAAAATACAACTGAAGAACACAAAAGAAGCAGGAAATTGGTAAACGGGGCAATAACTCTCGAAACAACCGGTCGGGTCGTTACAAATGATTCTTCATGCAGACTCTTATCCGAACTTGAATTCAACTTTGAAAGAAATACCCTCGTTCTCCTGGTGGGTGCCTGCTACTAAAATTGAAACTTGAAATAAATGCCCTCGTTCTCCAGGTTGGCCCCTACTATTGACTTGAAATTTGAAATGAATTCCCTCATTCTTCAGGTGGGCGCCTGCTATGGACTTGAAACATAAAACTCTTGAAATAAATCCTCGTTCTCCAGGTGGGCGTCTGCTACTACAGCAAAACAGACAAAACAAAAGAAACTTTTCTTCCCCAGTTTGCACTAGGAAGATTTGTGATTTGTTAGCTGAACTATAAATCACCTATGCTATTAATTAAGGACGCAATGATGAGAGTAGAATTAAAGACTCGACTAGGATATGCATCTCTTATGAGTAAAACCAAGAATACTTTGACTAGCAAATGCGTCTGCTAAAAAAACATGAATGACCCAAACTAGGAAGTGCGTCTCCTAGGGATGAACTCAAATGACCCAAACTAGAAAGTGCATCTCCTAGGGGTGAAATCTCAGTTCATGAAGTGTGTCTCCTAAAAGTATAACCTGAAAGACCCAAACTAGGAAGTGCGTCTCCTAGGGGTGAAATTTGAATGACTCAAACTAGGAAGTGCGTCTCCTAGGGATGACACTTGTAACCTAAGATTAGGAAGTGCGTTTCCTAAAAAGTATGATCTGAAAGACTCAGACTAGGGAGTGCGTCTCCTAGGGATAAAACTTGAATGACTCAAACTAGGAAGTGCATCTCCTAGGGATGAACTTAAATGACCAAAAATAGGAAGTGCATCTCCTAAATAGTATAATCTGAAAGACCCAGACTAGGAAGTGCGTCTCCTAGGGATAAAACTTGAATGACTCAAACTAGGACGCATGTCTCCTGGGGTTGAACTTAAACGACCAAAACTAGGAAGTGTGGCTCCCATAAAGTATAATCTGAAAGACCCAGACTAGGAAGTGCATCTCCTAGGTATGAAACTTGAATGACCCAAACTAGGAAGTGCGTATCCTAGGGGTGAAACTTCTAACACAAATTTAGGAAGTGCATCTCCTAAAAAGTGTGGCCTGAAAGATTTAAACTAGGAAGTGTATCTCCTGGATGTAGGATTGGGCTTGAGGAAAACTATAAACTAAGCTTGACTAAAATAAAAACTGACCATATTCTCCATACGAGACCCTTGAACTCAAGGAAAACTAACGATTACCAACCTAACAAAATTGAAAACTGACACTATTCTCCAGGTGGTACCCTTGAACTTTAAGAAAACTAAAGATTACTAAACTGACTATATTCTACAGGCGGGACTAGAAAACTTTAGAAAAGCCAAAGATTCCTCTCAACTAGGGTTATGCCTAGGAGGTATGGTGCCTCTCAACTAGGAAAAATACCTAGGAGGTATGATCTTCTCAATAGCCTCTGCGTTAGCAGAGCTGGGGCATTACACCTGAAAAATTCAAGCTTCCAAGCTTTGATATGAACATAGCCTTCATCCCTATTTTAGACAAAGAAACCTTGTGAGTTTTAAACATGGTGGTTAGTTTGTGGCTTTGACTTCGAGGGCGATTTCTCTTGCACTTGTCATGGTCAACTTGGACTTCAACTTGGAAGATAGTGCTTATTATCGTCAACCACTTTTCCGGACAACCCTTATCACAAGAAATATTCCTGATTCGTTCAAGTCCAATACGTTATGCCCGATGCATTGCACTCATATTCTAACATTCACCAATTCTTTGCATTTTACATCAATCCCAAAGAACATCTATTATCACCAACTCAGTGCTCACACTATTCTCCCATGTCTTATGCCATTTTGATGTACTTGCCAGACTCTGCTTTGTGTGATTAAAAAGCTGGTAGCAAATTTTGAAGTCATTTTTCACTTGTTTCGACAAAAATAGACACAAAAGGGACTCAAACAAAACAAGAGGAACAAACTAAGGAGAAGAACGAGAAGAGATGGTACCTAACAAGAAAAGTTTTACCCAGGAAAAAGAACAAAGTAGAAACTAATCTGATTTGAAGGCCATCTCCACTGATCATGACATGCATTTTGGATTAAGCGGCCTGACCTATCCAACCAATCACACTTTGAGTTCATGTCATGTCTTCATACTTCAAAAATCGGGCTTTCCATGATCCAATTTCTCTGTAAAGTCACGAACATCATTCGACTTGTAGTGCCCCGAAGGGTTTTCACCAACAAGCCTCTCTCATTTGTTCATCTCTCAACTTACTGTCGCCTTGCGATTCCCGCGAGGGTTTTCACCAATAAGACTCTCTCATTTTATTCATTTTTCCTTGTGCCCATGATCAAAGTGTTACCCATGATGTAAATCATACCCTTATCTCGCTTGACTTGGCATCCTCAAAGATTGAGCGTAGGTCTTTCTTTGGACCGTAGTGTAGGCTTTTGGACAGGGTCAGGAAGAAAGGGTGGCATGAAGGCTCAAGATAATTTAAGATGAAAGGGTTCAAAATTACAACTTTTGGAATCAGATCTTTTGCAAAACTAAAACTTCTGCCCCAGTTTCTTTGAGTCTGGGGAACTTTTGATTTTTATTTTGATGGGACCGAACCTCTGAGAAAGGCTGCCTACGTATCCTTAAAAAGAATCAGGTCAAACGTAGTTCCATCATCTGACCTAACTATTTTTCTTTCTGTTTCTCTATCTTTTCTTTTCCTTTTCTTTTTTTTCTTTTTTTTTCCTTTTGGTTTGCTCCAGCTTCTATTTTCTGGGGGCATGGACCTTTGACTGTTCTTTTTTTTTTAATTTGAACTTTCTAGTTGCCCCAGTTTGTACTCTTGGGGCATGGACTTTTCTATTCATTTTTTTGTCACTCATTTTTTTTAAACTTTTAACTCAAGATTTGATTCCAAAAGAAGGTGGTCAAAGAAAATAATACAGGCTCAAAAGGGGTAGAGAAGGGTATAAAGTGTTTGGATAGCAGAAAAAGGGCCCCCCCAGCCTCGAGAACACCAATCATAGTATCATTTCGTGATCACAGCATCGATGAGCATGTTTGTCTCCTTTGTGTGTCATGGTCCAAGAACACTTTCCATCCATTAATCTCAAACTTTCCACCAAACTTCAATTGATTCTTCCTCAAATCCGATCTTCACAATGATTTGAGGGTAAAGATCATTAACTACCACGGGTATGACTATTCTAGTTCCACATGATTTTTACTTGAGCTTAATTCCAAAGTGTTTCGACTCTTTATTCATCCTCACAAGTGTCTTTTTCTCAGTTATCCAATTCAAGACTGAATCAATTTTTTAGGATCTAGCCAAAATTCCACTTGCATGTCATGTCATTAGAACTAGTAGGAAAAGAACTAAGCACAGAATGACACAAAAGGACAAACTGTATTTCATTGAGTAAAGGATGGAAGGGTTTAACAACAAGACAAACGACCTAAAATCCGAGTTACAACCCTAAAATAATCCAGATACTGAAAATAGCAACAAATCAGACAGACAAGACTCACATAAACACAATAGACGGATAGAAGGGTTTGACCTAATAAAATAAATAAAATCTGGATCGCAACCTTAAAATAACCCAGATAATAGAAAAAACAGCAAAACAAGCTACCAACAATCCTTCCTAGAGAGGAGGGAATGACTTTTCAATTGCTAAGCTTGACATTTAGCCACAAATCTGCTCATCACAATTACCAATGCCCTCTCCAATTTCAATATCATTAACTTCAGTCAGCAAGTTCCGGAGAGGACTCTCATGCTCCATTGTTCACGACCCAAAATCCACTAGTCGTGATAGCACCTAACCCAACTCGCTAGGTAAGCCAACTAATAACAATCCAACCTCAATAATGTTAATAAGTCAATTAAACATAAATAAATTATCTGGAGCTATTACATTTGCCAAAGACTGGTAGTACAAATCATGAGCATCTAAGAATAGAGTTTACAAAGCTGATATGAAAAGAATACATCTTCTGTTTGAAGAGTACATAAACAGAGTTTTAAAGTCTAAGGCTATCATGAACAAGAGGCAGCTACAGTAGGAACACAGGTACGCCTTCAATTCCAGCAACCATCGAACACAGCAACATCGGCATTCGGGATCTGCACGCAATGTGCAGGAAGTGTAGTATGAGTACAACCGACCCCATGTACTCAAAAAGTAACAAACCTAAACTTAGGTTGAAAGCAGTGACAAGCTGGAATATAGGTCGGGTCCAACACCAATAACCAACAGTAGTTCATAACAGTGTAAAGCAAATAAATGAAGAAATAGCTCAGAGATAAAGTGCCCAGCCTTTTCATAGTTTTCCGAAAACAGTTCCACTTTTCAAGTATACCAATGAAAACCCAAATCCTTTACCGAAATTGTCAAAAATATGAGTAAGTTTGAAAAATTGTAACTTTTCCCAAAAATCCTGACAACGGTAAATATGATGTTTCATTTTCCATCCAGATAGCATGTGTGAAATACCTCTCTATAACCACATATTAATGTGTGTAAAAAGTCATGAATGACGTGGTGCCGTACAGCACGAGGAGAAATGCATCTCTATGCATGTATGTCATGTGCATGTCAAATGTGATACGACTTAGTAATAAAACCATATGCATACTCTCAGAGTATCAATTTACTCAGTCCTCCCAGTCACTAAGTCCTCACAGTCACTCAGTCCTCCCAATCACTCGGCACTTGGCACTCGGCACTCGCACTCAGTAGGTACCTGCGCTCACTAGGGGTGTGCAGACTCCGGAGGGGCTCCTTCAGCCCAAGCTCTATAATCTGCACGGACAACTGACGTGTTGCACCGACAACTGACGTGCTATAGTATCAAATCCGAATACGCACGGATAACTCACGTGTCATGGTATCAGTATAAGAATCCTCACGGACAACTCACGTGCTATAGTATCAATATCAGAATCTGCATGGACAACTCACGTGCTGCATGGACAACTCACGTGCTATAGTGTCAATATCCTCACAATCAAGCCCTCGACCTCACTCAGTCATCAATCTCTCCAGTCTCTCGGGCTCTCAATGTCATGAAACTATCACGACAACAATGATATGATGTATCAATAAATAACAACTGAGACTTAGATATGATATGAATGCATGAATATGACTGAGTACAAAATATCAATGAAATCAGTGAGGTGACAACAAGAAACGACCACTATGGGTCCAAAAAATATCAGAATAAAGCCTAAACATGATATCTAGCATGATTGACAGCTCAGTGAATTAGTTACATGGTGAAAACACAAATATTAACAAACTAGGGCTACTAAACAGTGCCAGGGAAACAACGGAGTCACAATTCACAGGGTGCACGCCCGTCACCTAGCATGTGCGTCACCTCAATACCAATCACACAACACATAATTTGGGGTTTCATACCCTCAACACTAAGTTTAGAAGAGTTACTTATCTTAAACAAGCCCATTCCAACGCCGAGCAGGCCAAGCGATGCTCCAAAGATGCCATCACGCGCGTAGCAACCTCCGAACGGCTCAAAACTAGCCAAAAGCAACTCAAATGCATCAGATAAAGCCCGAGGAAGCATTTACAAATGATAAAGATCGAATTCTACATCAAATCCCAAATCCGGCAAAAAATCACACCCGGGCCCATGCCTCGAAACTCGACAAAACTCACAAAATCCGACAACCCATTCAATTACGAGTCCAATCACACTAGTTTCACTCAAATCCGACTCCAAATCGGTGTTCAAAACTCAAAAATTCATATTATGAAACTTTAGGCCAAAACCCCCCAATTTCCTCTTTAAAATCATCGACCAATTGCTAAAAATGAAGATAGATTCATGAAATATACTCAAAACTGAGTAGAGAACACTTACCCGAATCCTTGTGATGAAATTTGCTCCAAAAATCGCCTCAATACGAGTCCCACATCTCAAAATATGAAGAAAGAACAAAACCCTCAATTTATATAACTCTGCCCAGCACTTCCGCATCGGCGGTAAAAATGTTGCATCTGCGACCACCGCATCTGCGGCAAAAACTTCGCTTCTGCGAAAATAGCCTTGCCCAGAAATCCCCGCACCTACGGATGTCAAATCCCGCTTCTGCGAAGCCTTACGCACCTGCGATTCCAAATCCCGCATCTGTGCTACCGCAGGTGCGCCACGAAACCCGCTTCTGCGGTCTTCCTTATACAGACTCCTCTCGCTTCTGCGACTCCACAAACGCTTCTGCGACCATCGCACCTGTGCAAACCAGCCGCATGTGCGGTCATACCAGAACCAGAAACCTTCAGCAATGTAACATTAAATGAAAATGATCCGAACCTCGTCCAAAACTCACCCTAGCTCCTCGGGACCCGTCCGAACATACCGAAAAGTACCATAACATAACACGAACCTACTCGAGGCCTCAAAACACACATAACAACATCAAAATGATAAATCACACCTCAATTCGAAATCATTGAACTTTGAAACTTCAATTTCCACAACCGATGCCGAAACCTATCAAATCACGTCCGATTAACATCAAATTTTTCACACGTCATACTTGACATTATGGACCTGCTCTAACTTCCGAAATTGGAATCCGACCCCGATATCAAAAAGTCCACTCCCGGTCAAACATTTCCAAAATTCCAACTTTCGCCATTTCAAGCCAAATTCCACTACGGACCTCCAAATCAAAATACGGATGCGCTCCCAAGTCCAAAATCACCCAACGAAGCTAACGGAACCATCATAAATCCAATCCGAGGTCAAATTCTAAAAAGTCAAACTTGGTCAAACCTTTCAAATTTTAAAGCATCTAGCTAAGAACCATTCTTCCAAATCAATTCCGAATAATCTGATAATCAAAACCGACGATTCACATAAGTCATAATACATCATACGGAGCTACTCATGCCCGCAAACTACCGAGCGAAGTGCAATTGCTTAAAACGACCGGTCCGGTTGTTACATCCTCCCCCACTTAAACATACGTTCGTCCTCGAACGTGCCCAGAGTTGTTCCAAAAGCCATAAAATTGTTGTATAACCTTACCATGCACATACCCGGGGTGGGGGGTGATCCCACATCATCCTATCCCATATAGGTCCGATAACACAACATAACTGAAATTTTTTAATTCAACCAAGCTGGTAAACCTTAGAACCAATTTCCAACATCCGGAATTTCTATAAGATCAGAATCTCACATCTACACACTGTATAAGTATGAACAAGTTGTATCAAGCCGAATCCGTTACCCAAGATGTAATCATATGATACACCTCAAAACTCAAATACTCATAGCGATGATTTCTAAAGTAGCTGCTTAAAACAACCCAATGCCGGTAATAAACCTTTTATCAAATAAAGCCTCATTCTAACAACTTCATATACTGACAATGATGAAAGAAACACACAAAAACTCATAACCATTCACCAGATCAACAGGTCGTAGGGCTCCCTCTCCACCGACAAGAACTATAGCAGATTTCTAAGCCGACTTCCCATATTATCCTTCCAAATATACCACAATCAAACCCGATAGTATCCACTCTAGATCCAATGACCTCATCTCATCCAACCCGTCCACTCTAGTGACATGACATTCAATACAATCTAAAACCACAACCCGTGCAACTCGTGCACCAAATAGCAACATTCCAACTGTACTCAATCATGAAAATGACTCAAACGAGAGAAATGTCCCGCCAGCTTAACAAGTACCATCACAACACCATGCTAAGAGCCTATCACACACTGTAGAACCAAAACACACGAATCCAACACAAAGGATCATATCTTAACATAACTTCGCTGCAATACGTGACCCCATCCAAACGTTGGTCCATATTATATACCTCGAGCCACTCTGCTCAAAATCCATAACCACTCAAAATTCGACATGAAGTACCCAAAGTGCATTACCATAACCATGGAGAGCAAACAACACAATACCACGATCCGGAAGAACATAGCCAACGCGCAATCAATCACGCAATACCCAAATACTCATCTTGCTCAAATTTCCGCTATAAAGCCCAAATGGAAACGCACCATATGTGCATATAACCAACGAATCACAACTCCTCGTAACGTAGAAGGGTAAATCACAGATCATTTCAGAACACGAATAATCTCAACAACAACTGAGTGGCACATCCCTCAATGATAGCAGTTCGGAGCCAACAAATCCAACCCGGTGTAGAACACACATCCATATTGGGCCTACTAATGAACCCCAAATAAACTCTGGTCACCCACAATAGATAAATAACCCTCCGAAAGTCCACAATGACGAATCACAACACATACTATCCTCCGACTAACCTTGGCTACATTTTCACAGTCCACAACCACAAAATAATCTACTCATGAGAACTCCTAGTCTCCAAATCCATAGAACACACGAATCACCATATTTGATCTCAACTTCACTGCCTGAATGTCTAACACTTCTCCAATACACGATCATCCCACGAGGAATACTTCTATAATTCTTCTGTGCCACAAAGCAAAATTTGAACATCAGTAGTCGATCAACCAGGAGAGTCTCGCAATACCAATGAAGTATCCATAAATCAAAACACATTGCCCCTTCTGAAATGTATACTCTCATCAAGCCATACCAGATAGTAATATCATTTTCCTAGTCATCTGAAACTGTCCATGTTGTCTAAGGAATCATGACCTTCCCTTCAAAACTGAATCGTGACCTTACACATGCAAATCTCAATTCTACACAACACACCTCATATACCATGCCATCATACAAAAAATATGAGAACTTCGTAATCCATTCCGAGTCACAAGCAACAGCATACTTAATTAGCCAAGAACTTTCCATTTGATCCCATCTAGGAGAAAATCATAATACATCACATGCTCCTCATGCCAGTAGGAAATATACATCTCTAACCGTGGTAGAAACCATCAAGAACTCTCCGAATCCCATTTGCACAAAACCAAACCGTCAAGATTAAATCCCTCTAACTCAACCAAGCTACGCAGGTCACCAAAAACCCAAGAGCATTGCCACGAAACACCTGTAGAAACCCACCACATCATAAGCACCAAAAGAACTGATCATACCCATTACCACGCCGATCCAACCTACTATCAAGATGTCCTATTTCTCTGAGTTCCTTCTGAATTACATTCAAATTGATACTTCTCCTCGCTATAATACCTTAGTCCTCAACCAAGACTCACCACACGGGACCCTAACATAAAACCACATTGCTCTAAGGCTCATAAGCCGCTGAATGCTCTCTTAAGCACCCCAAAAGTACCACAACCGAGATACCCGCTCTGAAGAGACCTTCTGTGAATTTAAAGTTGTTCATCTTACCTTCCTGATACCGAATGTAGAATCCAGAATGATATAGAAATACTGCATGTCTCGACACCATCCAATGTAACTCTCAGCTCCTAGCCATATACAAATCCACAACATTCTCAATTGCCACGTATAAATCTTGAATTCATCAGAACCATTCTCGAGAGTCATCCACTCTACTCAAATCTCAATAGCACCGCCCAAATGGACCGGATGACCTGTGCCCCATTAGTATAGCAACACCCGAGGAAGTAATCCATTCTTCTAAGCAGCCAAGCGATTTCCTACTCCATGCACGCTACATCCTTTACAAATAATAACTAAATCATCCAATGTTTCTCATATACCCATAAAGTATAACACCACCCTTATCTAAAATTTCCTTTACTCGAGTCATCCTCGATCTCAACCTCCACAAGCCATAACTGATTCACCAGTATACCTCAAACTGAAACCAATACAACACATAACCGTGCAATCAACTTATCAATAGCAGACTCCCCCACTTGGCTCAAAGCCATAGATTAAAACACACAATAACTCACAATGGCCATACCCTATTACTGCCATAATGCCATAGTGAGATTCAACTAAATCCTTCATAAGCTCATGCAACACAAACCATCTAATATCTCAAATCATCTGTAAATCTCGCATTCACCCTTGTAACAGTCAAGCCAACTCTCATAAGTGATCCAAACTCAAATTGCAACACATATAATTCATTGGTAAAAGAGGACTCGCTACAAAACAATGTAGGGATCACACAACCCTCAGGACACCCCACAGGAGATAACCCACCTGCTTCGCCTCAAACTAACATCTCTTTATACCTTCCACAGTCATAAACATTACGCAATACCTTAATCTTCCTGAGTCTGAAATCATATCACGACATGAAATCTACTTCACTGCTCAACTAAACAACATGAAAAGATTCTTCAACACACCCATAACTCGGGGTTATACACCAAATCAAGATGGAAATCAAGCACCAAATAGTTCTTTCTACACCTATAGCAGACCCTTCTCATCACATTCAAATCATATGTACACATCTCGCAGTCACATCATACTCATCACGTAGCCATCCAGCCACGAATTCCACTAATAGGGATACTACCGGACATATAAGTCCAAAAGCACGTGCTCACACAATCAACACCTCTGTGCTCAAGCCACAGTCAAAACCCGGCCTCAAGTCCTGCAGACCGGCCCATCATCAACTCACAAAAATCACATCTCGCACATCATCCAAAGGATCAAAAGCCATCGATGCACAGTTGATACCGAGCGCTTATGTGCGCATACAAATACGTGGAAACAATTCAAAGAATTATGCTTCCAACTGAACCAATGCCGCACGATAAGGAAAGAAAGATGGGAGGTATATCCTAAATGTTATTAGCCCCTCGAAGATCGGTATGGACGTCATCATACCGATCCACAAGAATCTACCAGACACTTGCTCATGACTTGTAGAACATATGAACCTAGAGCTCTGATACCAATCAGTCACGACCTAAAATCCACTAGTCGTGATGGCACCTAACCCAACCCGCTAGTCAAGCCAACTAATAACTATCCAACCTCAATAATGTTAATAAGTCAATTAAACATAAATAAATTATCTGGATCCATTACATTTCCTAAGGACTGGTAGTACAAATCATGAGCTTCTAAAAATAGAGTTTACAAAGCTGATATGAAAAGAATACATCTTCTGCTTGAAGAGTACATAAACAGAGTTTTAAAATATAAGGCTAGTGTGAACAAGAGGCAACTACAGTAGGAACGCAGGTACGCCTTCAATTCCAGCAACCATCGAACACAGCAACATCGGCATCCGGGATTTGCGCAATGTGCAGGAAGTGTAGTATGAGTACAACCGACCCCATGTACTCAAAAAGTAACAAACCTAAACTTAGGTTGAAAGCAGTGACGAGCTGGAACATAGGTCGGGTCCAACACCAATAACCAACAACAGTTCATAACAGTGCAAAAGCAAATAAATGAAGAAATAGCTCAGAGATAAAGTGCTCAGCCTTTTCATAGTTTTTCGAAAACAGTTCCACTTTTCAAGTATACCAATGAAAACCTAAATCCTTTACCGAAATCGTCAATAATATGAGTAAGTTTGAAAAATTGTAAATTTTCCCAAAAATCCTAACAACAGTAAATATGATGTTTCATTTTCCATCCAGATAGCATATGTGAAATACCTCTCTATAACCACATATCAATGTGTATAAAAAGTCATGAATGACGTGGTGCCGTACAGCATGAGGAAAAATGCATCTCTATGCCTGTATGTCATGTGCATGTCAAGTGCGATGCGACTCAGTAATAAAACCATATGCATACTCTCAGAGTAGCAATTCACTCAGTCCTCCCAGTCACTCAGTCCTCATAGTCACTCATTCCTCCCAATCACTCGGCACTCGCACTCAGTAGGTACCAGCGCTCACTGGGGGTGTGCAGACTCCGGAGGGGCTCCTTCAGCCCAAGCGCTATAATCTGCATGGACAACTCACGTGCTGCACGGATAACTCGCGTGCTATAGTATCAAATCCGAATCCGCACGGACATCTCACGTGCCATAGTATCATTATCAGAATCCGCACGGACAACTCACGTGCCATAGAATCAATATCAGAATCCGCACAGACAACTCACGTGCTATAGTGTCAATATCCTCACAATCAGGTCGTCAGCCTCACTCAGTCATCAATCTCTACAGTCTCTCGGGCTCTCAAGGTCATGAAACTAGCTTGACAACAATTGTATGATGTATCAAGAAATAACAACTGAGACTGAGATATGATATGAATACATGAATATGACTGAGTACGAAATATCAATGAAATCAATGAGGTGACAGCAAGAAACGATCACCATGGGTCCTAACAATATCAGAATAAAGCCTAAACATGATATCTAGCATGATTGACAGCTCAGTTATTTAGTCACACGGTGAAAACACAGATATCAACAAACTAGGGCCACTAAGCAGTGCCAAGGAAACAATGGAGTAACAATTTGCAGTGTGCACGCCCGTCACCTAGCATGTGCGTCACCTCAATACCAATCACATAACACATAATTTGGGGTTTCATACCCTCAGCACTAAGTTTAGAAGAGTTACCTATCTTAAACAAGCCCATTTTAACGGCGAGCAGGCTAAGCGATGCTCCAAAGATGCCATCACACGCGTAGCGACCTCAGAACAGCTCAAAACTAGCCAAAAGCAACTCAAATGCATCAGATAAAGCCCGGGGAAGAATTTACAAATGATAAAGATCAAATTCTACATCAAATCCCAAATCTGGCAAAAAATCACACCCAAGCCCATGCCTCGAAACTCGACAAAACTCACAAAATCCGACAACCCATTCAATTACGAGTCCAACCATACTAGTTTCACTCAAATTCAACTCCAAATTGGTGTTCAAAACTCAAAATTCATATTATGAAACTTTAGGCCAAAACCCCCAATTTCCTCTTTAAATTTATCGACCAATTGCTAAAAATGAAGATAGATTCATGAAATGTAATCAAAACTGAGTAGAGAACACTTACCCTAATCCTTGTGATGAAATTTTCTCTAAAAATCGCCTCAATCCGAGTCCCACATCTCAAAATATGAAGAAAGAACAAAACCCTCAATTTATATAACTCTGCCCAGCACTTCCACATTTGCGGTAAAAATGTTGCATCTGCGACCACCGCATCTGCGGTAAAAACTTCGCTTCAGCAAAAATAGCCTTGCCTAGAAATCCCCGCACCTGCGGATGTCAAATCCTGCTTTTGTGAAGCCCTACGCACTTGCGATTCCAAATCCCGCATCTGCGCTACCATAGGTGTGCCACGAAATCAGCTTCTGCGGTCTTTCTTATAAAGCCTCCTCTCGCTTCTGCGACTCCACGAACTCTTCTGCGACCATCGCACCCGTGCAAACCAGCCGCAGGTGCGGTCATACCAGAACCAGAAACCTTCAGCAATGCAACATTAAATGAAAATGATCCGAACATACCGAAAAGTACCAAAAACATAACACGAAACTACTCGAGGCCTCAAAACACACATAACAACATCGAAACGATGAATTACACCTCAATTCAAAATCATTGAACTTTGAAACTTCAATTTCCACAACCGATGCCGAAGACTATCAAATCACGTCCGATTAACCTCAAATTTTGCACACAAGTCATATTTGACATTACGGACCTGATCCAACTTCCGGAATCGGAATCCGACCCCGATATCAAAAAGTCCATTCCCGATCAAACTTTTCCAAAATTCCAACTTTCGCTATTTCAAGCCAAATTCCACTACGGACCTCCAAATCAAAATCCGGACGCGCTCCCAAGTCCAAAATCAACCAACGGGGCTAACGGAACAATCAAAAATCCAAGCCAAGGTCAAATTCTAAAAAGTCAAACTTGGTCAAACGTTTCAAATTTTAAAGCTTCTAACTGAGAGCCATTCTTCCAAATCAATTCCGAATAACCTGAAAACCAAAACCGATGATTCACATAAGCCATAGTACATCATACGGAGTTACTCATGCCCGAAAACTACCGAGCAAAGTGCAATTGCTCAAAACGACCGGTCGGGTCATTACATCCATGCCACCACGTATCATCCCCACACAGTGTGCATCATCATGTGCAGGTAAAGGATTCTGCGCGATATTCTGGGTGTCACTGTCTTGGATCACAATTATCCCTTCTTGAATCATTCTTTCTATTTCGCTTTTCAAAGCACGACAATCTTCAATGCTATGTGCTTGCATTAGAGTGGTACATGCACCATACAGTAGGATCAAAACCTTTTGCATATGGGTCCAGAGTATAGCCGAGGAGCGGCACAATCAGGCCAAAATATTTTAACTTTTCAAACAAGCTTGTGTAGGATTCCCTGACTGGCGTGAAACTATTTCTTTGCCTTTGTTCCCCTCCATGCCCCTGTTTTCTAGGGTTATTGGGTGCTCGAAAATGTTGTGAAGGAGAACGAGTATTTTGTGGTGCTGGTGCTCGCTGGTGCTCGCCATAAGGAGTGACCCAATGGTTGAATAGATAACTGGACATTATATGGAGGATAATAATGGCTAGGATTATGTGGAGCTCGGGGATAGGTTTGAGGTTGGGGTTGGGGTCGAGGTTGAGTATATTGGTGAGGTGGACCCATTGAGCCATGTCGTAATCCTGAGACAACCATGGCAACATCATCCTTTTTCTTTTGACCCAGCAAGCTTCCTATGTCATTCTGAATTGCTTGTGTTGTGGCTTATATGCAGAATAGTACATGATCTTTCTCGACTTCAACCCATCTTCTACTATTCCTCCCATTTTTACCATATCATTAAAAGGCTTACCCACGGCCGAGATCAAATGCCCAAAGTAATTAGGCTTTAGAGCTTGAAGAAAGTACTCGACCATCTCGTCTTCTTCCATCGGGGGATTGACTCGGGAAGCTTGCTCTCTCCATCTGAGCCCGTATTCTTTAAAGCTTTCATTAGGCCTCTTTTCAATCTTGGTCAAGGACATGCGATCCAATTTCTATATTTTATTGAAAGTGTCGGGCAAAGGCTTGATCCATATTATACCATGTATACCACCTGCTAGCATCTTGATGGGTGTACCATTCTAAGGCTGCCCCATTCAAGCTCTGATTGAAATAAGCCATCAACAACTTGTCTTCCCCGTCGGCACCTCTCATCTTGCTATAATAACCTCTCAAATGAGCCACCGGATCTCCACGTCCGTCATATAAATCAAACTTTGACATCTTAAACTCAGCAGGCAGTTGGACGTCAGGGAACAAGCATAAGTCCTTGTAAGACACACTTACTTGGCTCCCTATCCCTTGCATGTTCCTTAAGGACTGCTCTAAGCGTTTCACCTTCCTGGATATCTCATCTTGCTCCACATTCTTAGTAGGTTTTTAGTTTCAACGGGAAGCTCAAAGTGAGGGGTATAACAATAGGGATCCAGGATCTTGAATGTTGGTTCTGGAGCATAGTATTGGGCACCAGGAACTTTGAACGCGGGTTCATTAGAAGATCGATGGATCGTAGCCTGTGGAGGGGCTACAAAAACAGGAGGGGATGTCGAGGCAGGGTATGAGGTTGTTTTGGCTGGTGGAGCATGGAAAGGTTGGGACGAGGTGCCAGGGTAGTTGTGGTAAGGGGTAAAACCTTGTGCATGTTGAGGGGAAAGATCACCGGCAGTGAGAGCCTAGGCTTGTGACAGTGGTGGGATGGAAGCATGATTTTCTGTGTAGTTAGTGGGGAATGAAAGTGAAGGATGCCCCCTGATCCAAGCTGGATACATCGCTGCCATTTGATGTTTCAACCTTTGGACCTCCTCTTCCAATTCAGACTCCGATTCCACAATCTCCCTCTGCGGGTCAACAACATCTGTGTCCAATTCCTTGCTAGCCATGACTGACTTGCGCTTTGACCTGGTGTTGTATAGATAATTTGCCAGAATGCCAACAAACTAACCACCTTCCTGGACTCATGCACACCCAACAACCTTGTTAGTTGCGAGAGTTTAACAGATAGGAAATCGCCCGTTGGGATGCAATGCACCTAAACAGTTAAACGCTTCTACCATGCGTTTGAACAGTTGTGTGTTTCATCCCGGCCATTAAATGTCCCCTTTCACTCTGTACCTCTTTTTTTTCCTTTCCACTCTCCTTTTCTTTCACATCTTGATTTTTCTCTTTTTGTTGTTTTCCCTCTTTCTTTTTCTTTGTTATTTTTGTCACTCTTTTCTTTCTTTTTCACTCAATTTTTCTCTCTTTCTTTTTTTATTTTTCACTCAATTTGCTTATGGCTATGATCGAATCTGATGGGGATTGCCTACATATCATGACGCCGCATGAATCAGATCATTACGTAGTTCAAGAAGATCAAGAATAAAGTAAATAAACTAACTCTTTTTTTGGATTTTGAAAAAAAAAATTTAATTTCCGAAAGAAAGACTTATAAAGAAAAATATTTTTGGATCTCGATTTATTTTTTTAAGAATTTTTGAAAAGAAAAACTTCTCAAGAAGAAAGATTTTTTTTTAATTTCAACTTTTTTTTTTGGAATTTCAAAAGAAAAACTTCCTAAGAAGAAAGGAAATATTTTTTGGATTTTTGGACTTTTATTTTGAATTTATGAAAGAAATACTTCAAAAGAAAAAAAAATTGAAACTTGAATTTTCTTTTCAATTTTTGAAAAAAGAGTAAAAATATTTTTGAATTTTGAGAAGAAATTAAAAGAAAATATTTTTGTATGTTTTTAAAAAATTGGGGTCTAAAACAGAGACTTTCTAAAGAAGGATGCAAAGGAAAATATTTTTGATTTTTTGAAGATTATGGTCTCAAAGAAAGATTTTTCTAAAGGAGGAAGTAAAGGAAAATATTTTTTGGATTTTTTTAAAAATTGTGGGCTGGAAGCGATGCGGTTTGCCTATGTATCTCACATCCAGTGAGAATGAGACCCGCGTAGTTTGGTAAGTTTTGACGCAACAGGAAAATATGACTTATTTTGAAATGACTTATTTTTTCTACTTTTTTTTTCAAAATTTAGGCAGAGTGTCGGGATATTTTGAATACCGAGATTTTTCAGAACCGGGTGATTTTCACTACTACCTCACTCTTGGTTTTTCTCAATTTTTTTCCCTATTCTAGAAGCCGGTCAACATGCAAGCCGAAACAAATAAATGCACAAGTAGCACGTAAAATGCATCAAGATGGTATTTTAAATTGGGTACACCTGTCCTAAACGGACCCAACCCCTGTGTTGAGTCCCCAAAGTCAAATGCATGTGATGCGAACAAACGTACCTACTAGGGATCCGGTATGAGGTTATGTCATTCAAAGTTTAATTCCTGGGTGTATTGTTCTAGACCTGGCTTACCCGAGCGGCCAACTCGAGCCGAGGGGGGCGACGTACCACTAACCAAAAGGCCATCCGGCTTTGTAACTGATCAAATCCTTGTTCTAAATTAGGGTATGACACTAATAGAAAAGAAGTCACGCCAGCGTGCACGTCCTAGAAGATTTAGAAGACTCAGAGAGAAGAAGGGTTTCGTAACAGTTTATATATAGTTCAAACAATATCAAAGCGGCATTTAGCACATTAGGCTCAAACACGTAAAAAATCAAATAATAAATAAAATCGAACTATAGGAGTTATTCCAAGCTCGAATTCTGAACCCTGAACTAGAGATTCTGGGTTCTTGTCCCCAATAGAGTCGCCAAAGCTGTCACACCTCCATTTTCCCAAGGGATAAGGGAGTTTTCCCAATTAAAGTGACATTAATCGAAATGGGATTATTTAGTTAATTCAGAGTCGCCACTGGAATAATTATTATGGTGTCCCAGGTCACCGGTTTATTTTAGAATCATAGATCGAGGAAATTTGATTCTGTTTTAAAGTCCGCAAAACCAGAAGACCGGGTAAGGAATTCTGTTAATCCGGGATAAGGTGTGAGGCATTCCCGAGTTTCGTGGTTTTAGCACGTTCGTTCAACTATTAATAATTGACTTAACTATCTGAGTTATTGCATGTTTAAAATTTATTGTGCATTTTTAACTTTCTAACTGTTTTTAATAAAAATTTAATTGCTTTTAGGATTTATGAAATTTATTTGAACAAACCGCGATGTCGCGCACTTGTTTATTTTTGTACGTATTGCGAATCGTGTCATGTGAAATGCACCCGCGATTTACAACATGTTTATTTTTTATTATTAATTGATTTGAAGTTATGGCCGAGTCATGTGAAACGCACACTCGAATTGGGGATTATGTATCATGACTATGCCACGGGAATCGTACCCATAGTCACGATGATTTATTATTTATCGCACCTAAAGCNCGCGCACATCATTATATGATTTGGATCGGGTTGCATGCCACAACAGTACTATATGATTGGGATCGGGTTGCACGCCGCAACAAGAAAGAATAAAAGTGAATATTGATTCTTATGGTGAGAACGAGAGTAACAGCACGAAGGGTGATGTCGTGCACTTTCTGCTGCTGTGTTTATTTGTTGTTATCAATTCAAGTGTTTTAACTATTCAGACCCCTTTACCGCTGTGATGTTTTGTGAAGGAACCCCATCGTGTTTTCAATACTCCGCCGTATTTATATACATATTTTTCAATACCTTAAAATTTCAATAATTGTTTCATCTTCAGTTTATTTAGTTACTCAATTAAATTTCCTTAAACCGTCTGAGGTTGTATTTTATTTAAAAATGGAATGTCTACTAAGTTAATTTCTTAAATCCCATGATAAAGGTAATAATTCTTTCGATGTCGTATTTTAATTGAAAATGGCACTTTCTTTATTCAAATGATTTCTAAAAATAACTTCATCTTTTCTTGTTGAGTTCCTAATTAGCTTAGAAGCTGTACTCTACTTTATGTTATGTAAATGAGACTCCTTGAACATCTTAACTGCATTGATTATGGACCCTATGTACTGAGTAACATGAGAGCGTTGTTGTGTAAAGAGAGATAGAAATATGTGGGCCTAAGGTGCCGGGTGTGCTAAAAGTTTGGTAATTGAGGTTATGATATGAGACATCGAGTTTGAGATGGCTGGAAATTGTGCATCAGAAACGATATGATTTATTGAGCTGACATCGCCTTCCTTGTTTGAGTACATTTTACTTGTTTGTGTCCCACCTATGTTGGTGTTAAATTATTTGGTTATCTTCGTTGCCACCCGTGTTTCTCTTTATTGTTTCTACTGATTGTAGTTTGTTCTTTCCCTACTGTTGATATATCATTTCTAGGTTGATAGTTTTTTTATCAAATCCTGTCCAATTTATTTGACCAATAGGTGTCTGGACTATTCCTCGTCACTTCCCCACCAAGGTTAGTCTTGATACTTACTGGGCACCGCCGTGGTGTGCTCATACTACACTTCTGTACATTTTTGTGTACAGATCCAGGTATTTGCTCGGTAGTAGGTATGCGGGTCGTCAAGGTGGAGACTCAAGGTAAACCTTCTACAGTATTCGCAGGCCTCGGAGTCACCTTCATTTCTACTTTTTCCATTTGTTCCTTTTGTTTCGGAGCAGTGATGTATTTATTTTGTATAACTATTCTTAGAAAGGCTTGTGACTTGTACCACCGATTTTGGGAATTATAATTTGTTCAGAGTAATTTAATTTAAAGTTAGTAAATATCAATGTTATTTCAGTTTATGTTAGGCTTACCTAGTTTAGAGACTAGGTGCCATCATGACCCCTTCATAGGGATTTTTGGGTCGTGACAAGTTGGTATCAGAGCTCTAGGTTCATAGGTGCTATGAGTCACAAGCAGGTTTAGTAGAGTCTTGCGGATCGGTACGGAGACGTCTGTACTTATCTTTGATAGGCTACAGAACTGTTAGGAAATTCCACTTCATTCATTCCTTATCGTGCAATATTGTTTCAGCTCGAAGTATATAACTTATGTTCCTCTACATCCACTCGTGTATAATATTACGCTCTCAGCGTCCGCTATGCGCCAGTGGTCCGTGATGCTACAGACGGTCTATGAAGGAGTCAGGGATGCTCAGGCATTGTCTCAACGTGTCGTCCAGACTGAAGATACAGAGGTATTGAGAGACTATTCAGTTGTTTACATGGAGGTGCAGCAGAAGCGTGGAGGGTGTTGATTGAGGATAGTTGGCGGTATTGGAGTACCTTGTGATTTGTGTTGCACAAGCTGTGAAGGTTAGCTCTGCGGATCATCAGACGTCATTTTCTATGGCTTCGCGCCAAGTGGAGGAGTCCATCAGCAGCATTTAGGTTGCAGAATCAGATGTATATTAGTTTTAGCCTGAGGAATGTGTATGTGGGGTATTGGTAGGTTCCCGGATTTGGGGTATGACCAGGTTCTGAGATCTTGCACGAGATGATGTTGGGGCTTACAGTATTTCTACGTCAATAATGGATCTACATTTCAGCATCAAGGGGAGTCGGAGGAACAACTTCAGATTCACAGAAGGTTTATTCAGCGTAGGTGTCGTGGTTGCGGCAGGACGGGGTGCTTCAGAGGAAATGCAGTGGTTTATGAGCTTCTATCTACGTGGTTCGTGTTAGGATCATCTGTATTTGGGGATTTGATTGGGATTATTGCATATCGACTATCCAAAGAAATGGGTCAGCTCAATAGTGTTGGGATGGGTCGCATAGTAATGGAAGTAATTGGTCATTTTAAATGGGAATGCTCTACTAGCAATTGTGGCAGCACTCTGGTATTGGAAGGTTTGTGTGAGTCGGTTGATTTGGGGAGATACGGTCCTAATGGCTTAGTTATGTGCGGGTGGATCTCGGGGAGTTCTCGATGGTTTGGGCAACGGCTTGATTATGCTGGCTGCTATGGCATAGGGAATATGTGGTACATTGTTGCTTTCCCCTGAATAGGTATCAGAAATTAATAGAGATTGACCTTGTTGGCTATCATATGTGAAGAAGGTGCATTTTTGGAAAGGACCTTGAGTTTTGGTTTGCGGGTGCGTGGCTAGTATCATGGTGATTACTGGGTTTTGAGGCTTTCGAGGTTCATGTTTTGTTACGCGGACAGAAATCCTATATGGGTAACTCAGCAGAATGTTAGGATGTGAGTGAGATATCAGCCATTTGATTTGCATAGTTGAGTCGGGTATGGAAATTTTGGTATTCCTAAGGTTTGGGGCTAGATGCCCTCATATATGGACTATTTCCTGTTTGTGGATTTGAAGAAATGTTGAGAATGGAATGATTAATAGCATGTATTATTGACAAGTTGTTGTGGATCCTTTTAAAGCATATTTATCTAATTGGGAAGGATCAAGATTTGGTTGAGGCAATGTGAAAGCTCAACAAGAATATGTATCTTGTATCAGGTTAAGTTTGTGTGCTCCTATGAGGTTGCCATTTTGGTTATGTTATCAGGCAGAATGGATATTATTTGTGCCTCTGGCCTATGTTATGTGCTGCTCTCTTATGTTGTGATGAGTTGTGAGGCGGTATGATTATTCTCCATGCATGTTGTAATTCTGTTCAGGCCTCATGGCGATGTGGGTGAGATAGCCCTCGTGATGTTAATTGCTCATTGCACCTCAGCTGTACTTGTTTCTTTTATGTCTTATTACTTCTATTCACTTTTTTCCCACAGTTTTATTTGTGCACTTTGTTGTACTTGATATCAATATTCATATGATCAGTGAGCCCGCGTATTTTGGCTCGATGAGTATTTGGGAGCGGGCTGCACGCCGCAGCGGATGTTATGCGGGATATCCTTTCCTTGCGTTTACCTGGTGTCGTGTTTTCCCTCCATGGGACGAATTGATGGAAAAAAAATTATTATACTTTTGTTGTTACACATGTTGTACTTGTTAGATAATTCTTATACTTTGCTTTCCTTTAATAGTGCTGCATAATTGAGTCATTACTGGTTTGGTGTACAAACTGTGTAGTGTGAGAAATCCGTGTGGTTCCGTGATGAGTTGCTAGTTGGGCTGCTTGTATTGGCTGAGATGAGGTTCTGAAACCTGAGATTGGTACTATGGTATTGAGGGTAAGGAGTGTCTGGAAGTAAGAGGGTGTTTCTGCTAAGATTTGGGTAATGGCCCTTGGCGGGCGAGAGAATTTTCTTGACTTGTTAACTTCATAGGCAGTGTTGTGGAAGTCCAGAACAAGGTTGTATTCAATGTGAAGTGTATTGCTGGAATCTAGAGTGTTATTTGAGCAGCTATGGTGGTCAGAGTTATTGCTTCGAGTATTTGAGCTGCGTGGATCAGCATGTGATTGTATTCTGGGTTGGAATTTTTGGCTGATACGTCTTGTTCGGGTGTAATCAGTGTGATGATGTGGAATTTGGGTTCTATGACTAATTTCAGATGATGAGGTTTGGGTTCTGTTCTAAGGTTATGGACTAAGGAGGAGATGAGACCTTCAGTTAAGTGGCATTGTCAGTCCTGCATAGGTTGGGTGATGGGGAAACACCCCCGGGTGTATGTGTGAGGAGCTCATGCAGTGGTTCAATGGCTTCGGAATGACTCCGGGCACGTTTGAGGACGAACGTATGTTTAAGTGGAGGAGGATGTAATGACCCGACTGGTCGTTTTGAACAATTGCATCCAGTTCGGCAGTTTGAGTTCAAGAGCAGCTTCACATTATGTATATCGACTTGTATGCAGGGTTGGATTCAGTTTTCGGATGAATCGGAGTCGAATTGGAAAGAAGGAATATAGTCCTGGAAGCTTAAGCGGAGAGAAATTGACCAAAATTTTTACTTTTGGGTAAACAGCTCTGGAATGAGTTTTGGATGATGTCAGTAGCTTCGTATGGTGATTTTGGACTTGGGCGTGTGTTCGGATTTGGGTTTAGAGGCCCATAGGGTAATTTGAGGCATTTTGGTGAAAGTTGGAAAAGTTAAAGTTTGGAAAATGGAGAGGTTTGACCCATAGTTGACTTTTATGTTATCGAGGTCGGAATGCGATTTCAAAAGTTATAACAGCTCCGTTATGTCATTTGGGACTTGCCTGCAAAATTTGGTGTCGTTTGGAGTTGATTTGATATGGTTCGGATGCTTGGTTGCAATTCTAGAGGTTCTTGAAGTTCATAGTGATTTTCGTGCGTTTGGGCATCTAATTCGTGGTCTTAGCGATGTTTGAAGTGATTTGAAAGTGGGGCTAAGTTCGTATGATGTTATGGGATATGTTGGTACATTTGGTTGAGGTTCCGGGGGCCTCGGATGAGTTTCGGGGTGAATTTTGAGCAAGTCCGAGAATTTCAGTACTCTGAGATGGTTTTGGCACTTTTGGGAGTGCGGACCGCACCAAATTTATGCGGACCACACTAAAATTTCGCGGACCTCAGTGCTGACCGCATAATTTGGTGTGCGGCCGCACATCAAGATGTTCTGCAGGATTGCTGGTCCGACTTGGGAAGCTTATATCTTTTAATCTACAAGGAATTTTAAGATGATTCAAAAACGAAAGTTGTAACCCTTCGTGTCTAGTTTCCATAAAGGTAAAGAAACCACAATTTGGAGATCTTTATAGAAAGTTAAGGCAAAAATACTAAGGCATATCACTGCAGTCAACATTCTCCGCGGTAGCGGTGGATTTACCGCGGTCAGCAGTGGTTTTTTTGCGGTCAGCAGTGATGGAAATCTGGGGGGTGCACTATAAATTCGAGGTTTAGGGTTTTATTTCATATTTTGACCTAGAGAGCTCGGATCTTGGCGATTTTTCGAAGGTTTTTCAAGAAATTCATTGGGGTAAGTGATTCTAACGGATTTGGCTAGAATACATGAATCTATCATTGAATTCATCATTTGATTCGTGATTTGGGAGGGAATTTGGGGTAAAATTGTGAAATCTTTCAAAACTGTAAAATGATGATTTGAAGGACCAAATGGTATCGGAATTGAATAATTTTGTATGGGTGAACTCATATCGGAATGGGTATTCTTTTTTCGTAAATTTTGTCGGGTTCCGAGGTGCGGGCCTGGGGAGTTAACTTTTGTTGACTTTTTGTAAATTCTATAAGAATCATAGTTTTACTAACTGGAATTATTTTCTCATGCATTGTTAGATGTATTCAAGTCGTTTTTGGCTAGATTGAGCCGAGCACTGATGAATTGGTAAAGAAAAAGCTAAATTGAGTATTGAATTGGCCGGATTGAGGTAAGTATCTTGCCTAACCTTGTGTGGGGGACTTCCCCTTAGGAATTGAGTCTTCTATGCTAATTGTAGTCCATGCATGCGAGGTGACGAGTGTGTGCTCGGACTTATTTGTGGGAAATATGCCTCTAGGGTTCTTAGGTCCTTATGTGGAAAGTATCCCGTTATGATTGGGTTTCCTAATTGCTTAAATTGCCTCTATATGCTCCATATGACGTCGTTAGATTTCCTCTAATTCATACGTGTTACCTTGACCCTTTATTGAAGTGATTGCCTTCCTTATTATTTTGATACTTCTTGATTGTGAGTTCCTCTATGACTTCGTGCAAATATGTTACATGTCCAATTGTTGTGGTTACCGGTGTAGTTATCACGTGCTTATTATGTCTTGTTGTTTTGTTGAGGTTATCGTGCTTCTTGGTTTTTCCGTGACCCTTATTATGTACTTGTTGATTCCCTTGCCGGGATGTTATTGCTTATGATATTGTTTTCCTTGCCGTGATATTGTTGTTATACTATTGTTCCCTTGCCGGGATTCTTTTGTGGTTGGTGTTGATTTGTATATTGGGATCAGGTTGCACGCCGCAACAGTACTATATTATATTGGATCGGGTTGCACGCCGCAACAATATTATATTGGATCGGGTTGCATGCCGCAACAATATCATATTGGATCGGGTTGCACGCCGCAACAATATTAGATTGGATCGGGTTGCACGCCACAACAATATTATATTGGATCGGGTTGCACGCCGCAACAATATTATATTGGATCGGGTAGCACGCCGCAACAATATTATCTGATTTGGATCGGGTTGCACGCCGCAACATCATTATATGATTTGGATCGGGTTGCACGCTGCAATAGTACTATATGATTGGGATCGGGTTGCACGCCGCAACAAGAAAGAATAAAAGTGAATATTGATTCTTATGGTGAGAACGAGAGTAAAAGCACGAAGGGTGATGCCGTGCACTTTCTACTGTTGTGTTTATTTGTTGTTATCAATTCAAGTGTTTTAACTGTTCAGACCCTTTTACCGTTGTGATCTGTTGTGAAGGAATCCCATCGTGTTTTCAATACTCCGCCGTATTTATATAGATATTTTTCAATACCTTAAAATTTCAATAATTGTTTCATCTTCAGTTCATTTAGTTACTCAATTAAATTTCCTTAAACCGTCTGAGGTTGTATTTTACTTAAAATGGAATTTCTACTAAGTTAATTTCTTAAATCCCATGATAAAGGTAATAATTCTTTCGATGTCGTATTTTATTTGAAAATGGTACTTCCTTTATTCAAATGATTTCTAAAAATAACTTCATCTTTGCTTGCTGAGTTCCTAATTAGCTTAGAAGTTGTACTCTACTTTATGCTATGTAAATGAGACTCCTTGAACATCTTAACTGCATTGATTATGGACCCTATGTACTGAGTAACATGAGAATGTTGTTGTGTAAAGAGAGATAGAAATATGTGGGCACAAGGTGCCGGGTGTGCTAAAAGTTTGGTAATTGAGGTTATGATATGAGACATCGAGTTTGAGATGGCTGCAAATTGTGCATCAGAAACGATATGATTTATTGAGCTGACATCGCCTTCCTTGTTTGAGTACATTTTACTTGTTTGTGTCCCACCTATGTTGGTGTTAAATTATTTGGTTATCTTCGTTTCCACCCGCGTTTCTCTTTGTTGTTTCTACTGATTGTAGTTTTTTCTTTCCCTACTGTTGATATATCATTTATAGGTTGATAGTTTATTATCAAATCCTGTTCAATTTATTTGACCAGTAGGTGTCTGGACTGTTCCTCATCACTACCCCACCGAGGTTAGTCTTGATACTTAATGGGCACCGCCGTGGTGTGCTCATACTACACTTCTGTATATTTTTGTGTACAGATCCAGGTATTTGATCGGTAGTAGCTGTGCGGGTCGTCGCGGTGGAGACTCAAGGTAAACCTACTACAGCGTTCACAGGCCTCGGAGTCACCTTCATTTGTACTTATTTCCATTTCATTCCTTTTGTTTTGGAGCAGTGATGTATTTATTTTGTATAACTATTCTTAGAAAGGCTTGTGACTTATACCACTGGTTTTGGGAATTGTAATTTGTTAGGGTAATTTAATTTAAAGTTAGTAAATATCAATGTTATTTCAGTTTATGTTAGGCTTACCTAGTTTAGAGACTAGGTGCCATCACGACTCCTTCGGAGGGATTTTTGGGTCGTGACACACGAGCAAATAGAAACACTAATATATCAATGGAAGTGTATACTTAAAATGTAAACAAATACTGAGAAAAATAGATTCCAATGGACCTTTATTTTGATGAATTAAGCTGAAACTTGCAACTCAATCAGAATAACAAAGCAACAATCATTGGACTTAAATGCCAAAATTGCGAACCGAAATCTCGATTCGACACCGTAAAACTCGAAACCACTCCGGAAAGTGACGATTTCAATAACCTTAGCTTGAATCCATAGTTTAAAATTTTTGGAGAGTTTGTTAAGGGCACCGCCAGTGACCTTAGCAACACGGGGAAGAGCAAGTTTTTCTTTCAGATCCTTTAACTGAGCCAAAAGCTCAGTCTTTTATTTTTGGAGAAATTGGGGGCGGCAGTAGGCAGAAAATGGGGAGGGTGGAGGCTGAAATTAGGCTTAGGATGAAGAGGGGATGGGGTGAAGCTCTGGCGGATGATGAGGGTCGGCTTCTCCTTGGAATTAAGAGAGTTCTCCTTGTAATTTTGATGTACTGAAGCAGAGATGTAAAATGAACTTTAAAGTTACCAAGAAGTTCAAAATTGGACCAAGTTCTCTAAGGGATTGGGTGGCCGATTTTTGTTTGTAGGGAGGTGTTCGGCTGGCTGTTTCCAGGTGGGCGACGGCTGAAGGTTCCCTTTTTGGGGGGTCCTCCCTTATCTTAAGGAATTAGATTTTAGTTTGTGTTATATTGGGGTTTATATTTGGGGTGTTGGAATTAATAGTGGCCCTTGGATGAAAGTAGATCAATGGCTATGATTAAGGGAGGGGTTTGATGGGTGAGAAAAGGGTTTGGGCTAAAAGGAATTGGGAAGAATGTGCCTTTGTCTTGCTGGTCCACTAAAATCCGAAAATGATCTCCCAATTGGCCCAAATTCAATTCTTTCTCATTGACAAAAAATAAAAATAAAAATAAAAATAAAAATACAACCAAATTATACTAATTAATCTTAGTTAATAAGAATAAACTATTAAAGTGAACTATATATTAAAATGAAAATATTTTTGGTATTTTTTGAATGTTATAAAAAGGTAGAGAAAACTATGTTAAAGTAATGGTAAAAATTAAAATATTATCATTATAAAACAATAATAAGCTTAAATAAATAAAAAAGATATATAATAAGAGAAGAAATATTATAAAACTATTTTTGTGTTTTTAAACTTATGTTTTAAAATTAAAAGTTGACTTGAAAATCCTAT
>NW_017675407.1:65754-68076 GCF_001879085.1 Nicotiana attenuata
TCTTCTTCTTCTTCTTCTTCTTCTTCTTCTTCTTCTTCTTCTTCTTCGAGTTTCAATCCGAAATTCAGCCAAAACCAAGTCTAATCTTCACCAAAACCCCTCAAAATTGAGATATAAACTCCAAACCATATTCCCAATTATTTGCAGCAACACCCAATCCAAACAAAAAATGATTTTTGAAAACCCAGATTCGAATTCAAATCTTTTAAATGGCTGTCAATGGTGGAATTGCTGCTCTCTTTTCCTTTGCTTTACATTACTGAAATTAAGGATTGAGAGATAGAGAGAGACGTAGAGAGAATTCTCAATTTTTTGCAACAACATTCAATTCAAACAAACAATATTTTTTGAAAACCCATTCGAATTCAAAACTTCAAAGCTTTTTAATGGTTGTCAATGGTGGAATTGTTGCTCTCTTGTGCAAGATACGTGAGGGAGAGGGTAGGATGTGGAGAGAGAAACGTGGGGGAGCGGAAGATATGTTAGAGTAATTTTAGGACACTAATTATTATCATTAATTCCCTTAAAATATACATAAATGGTATTGGGTATATAAAATATAATTATAGTAAAACTTGAGTAGGGAGGGTAATATAGTTTCATATAGTGTATAGGAATGTAAAAATTCCTTTAAAGTATGGCGAAGGCTTTGTGAATTCACACAGGGTGATTTGCACAAATAGGACACTTCGGTGCCACCATTGATTTTTTATTTTTTTGACCCTCTTTGTCTAGATCTTCAAGTTTAACTAGTGATGCCCCTTCCTTGCCCCATGGGCAACATTTTTTACCTTAACGATTTGCCCATGGGAAAGTATGGGTCAAAAATCAAGACCATTAATTTTTAGTCAAAATAGCACGGTATAGCCAGTTTTCGGACTGGTCATTCAAAAGTAGCAAGCGTTTACCAAGTCAATGAACAATAGCCACTATTTTGCTGCAACAGAGACCGGTCCAGCATAATATACTGGAGTTCGGTGCACCTGTGTATGAACTCCAGCATATTATGTTGCACCGGTATACTTTGCTGGCTCCAGTATAATATACTGGAGTCTGGAGCACTGGTGCTCCAAACTCCAGTATATTATGCTGGACCGGCATACTTGCTGGAACTCGAGTATATTATGCTGGAGTTCTAGTGTACTTATGCTGAAACTCCATCATATTATGCTGGAGTTCCAGCATACTTATCCTGGAACTCCAGTATAATATGCTGGAGTTCAAGTATACTTATGCTGGAACTCCAGCATAATATACTGGCGTATTTTTCCGGGTTTTGAATAGTATTTTCGCTCAGATTTATCTTTACATGAAAAGTGGCTAAATTTTGATTACTTTTGAAACTGGGCTATTTTTGAACGACCAGTAGTAAATCTGGCTATTTTTTAATTTCACACTAATTTAAGGAAAGAATTACGCTTTTAATCACTTGGCACAGCAACCCAACTTAAAATGGCCCATGTTTGAAGCCTTTACCCGGTTTGGCCCAGTTTGTATATATCTTGAAAGAATCTTTTCAGTTCTTAGCCCATTACTTCTAGGGTTTTTTTTCTTTTCTTCTTTCTTCTTTCCCAGCACACTCAATCTCTCTTCACTCGCCTCTCTCTTCCTTCTCCCTAAAAATTATAGATTTTTTTTTGTACACACTCGTGATAATCCTCCCATTCTATGTCAATTAGATTTAGATTTTTGAGTTAATTGACAAAAAAAAGGTTAAGGAACCACAATAAAATTTGGCATATCAGTCCAAAAACTATCAGATCTAGCCTAAAACTATCAGATCTTGCCTAAAAGAGCATCTCCAGCGACCTCGTCTCATATTTTCTTATTTCTCTTAGTTTTTGTATCATCCTTTGCTACTGGTGAAGCCCAGATTTGAATGCCAAAACCTCGCCGGAAAAATTCAACACCAGCAACTACCGAAAACTGTAATGTGGTGATGGACAGAAGGTGTTTTCTGGTCTAAACTTGTATAGGTAGTGTTTATACAAACTTATACAATATTGTATAAATATGTATAAGTATGTATATATGCGTACAATGTTGTATAAATTAGATATATTTTTAATGTATAAGTGTGTATATACATTGTACGTGTATAGTATGCATCCATGGATGTTTGACACTTTCTTCTTTCTTCTTCTTTGTCTTATTTTTCTGATATACATTATTAGAGATTGTATATACAAGTTTACACAAAGTTATACATCATTATACATGTAATGCACATGTGTAGTTAAATCTAAAATTAAAATTTTATATGTTCAATCTATGTATAATCGTACTTTTTACTTGTTGATTTTATTTGTCAAATCATGAACG
>NW_017675408.1:0-9117 GCF_001879085.1 Nicotiana attenuata
TGCAGAAAGTAAAATCCCTTCACTCCGGATAATTGTTGAAGCAGAAATTGAGGATAGTGAGTGGGTCAAGACTCGGTTGGAGCAGTTGTCCTTAATTGATGAAAAAAGGATGGCCGCGGTTTGTCACGAGCAGTTGTATCAACAAAGAATGGCCCGCGCATATAACAAGAAGGTGCGTCCCAGGAATTTCGAAGTGGGACAACTCGTGCTGAGACGCATTCTTCCCCATCACCAGGAAGCAAAAGGAAAATTTGCTCCTAATTGGAAGGGTCCATACATAATTCGGAAGATATTGCCAAGAGGAGCACTGTATTTGGGGGATATCGAAGGAAATGATCCCGAAGCAGCAGTCAATGCAGATGCAGTAAAAAGGTATTACGTCTAGGCCTCCTGTGGTGACGGCTTTTGTGCAATTGAGATGACGAAGGTTTTCCTTCCCGCTACCCCAAACACTATCAAACCTTCGTAAACCCTTTAAGCCGGTTACGCTTCTTTGATCACCCTCTTTGGAACCCGGAAGTACAAAAGGAAAAGAAAAGAAAAGAAAAGAAAAGAAAAAGAAAAGGAAAAGGAAAGAAAAGAAAAAAAAAAGAAAAGAAAAGAAAAACAAAACAAAACAAAAACAAAAACAAAAATTGTTCCCCTGAACTACGTTTGACTTGATTCCGAAAGGATACGTAGGCAGCCACTCCCTGTAGTTCAGTCACACAAAAACAAAAGTCCTAATTTCCCCCAAAAAATTGAAACTAGGGCAGATGATATAATGGTTCGGCCATGAATCCGCCGAAATGGTTCCAAAGTTGTAGTTCCCCCTAAAATCCTTTACCTCAAAGACCTAATCCAAGTCCTTCCGATCAATTGGCAAAGGTAGGGAAGCGAAAAACATCATTGCTGGAATCTGATACAATTCAAATTGAGAGAAATAAAATGAGAGAGTCTTATCGGTGAAAACCTTCGGGCACCATAAGGTGATGGTGAGTAGAGAAAATGAAAAATGAGAGAGTCCGCTTAGTGAAAACTCACAAAGAGCACTATCGGGCGATGGTGAGAAGAGAAATGAGATAGGTCGATTGGCGGAAACCCGCAAAGGGCGCTGTCGGCCGAAAAGAAGACATCTCACCACTAAAAGAGTCCTGGCGAAGTTCCCTGGTTTTAAAATGCGGATCAATGGGTTTGCGAGAAGCTGGAAAGTTTCTCTGGGTCGGGCGTCCAGTCCAAGAAGCATGTCATGTTTATTTGAAGCCAGCATGCATCCCAGATAAGTCATTCTTCTCCCCTGAAAGGGACGCTTCTTTTTGCCTATTGTATAATTCTTCTTGAATCCCTTTCGGATTTAACTCTGATTCTGTGACTATTACAAAGAAAGGGTGGCAGGACCGGTTTCACAAGGCTCCGCCTGGCAAGAGTCAAAGAAAATGCCCAGCCTCAACGAGCGCGTCAGTCCAATCCCGATTGACCATGGTGGTTGATGCTTTCAAAGTAAAGATATTTGAAAAGGAAGAAAGTCAAAGACAAAGGTCCTAAGGGCAGAATAAAGTGAAAAGGCCAGAGCCCACACGGGCGAGTCATCATGAAATCCTAAAAGTTGAATCCTGTCGGTTTAAAAGGAGATTCACCCTCAAAGCCAGCAGGCAGCAAAGTTCGCAACGGAAATGGGGCCGGGATCAAGCAATTGGGATGATCAAGGCCACAAAACCAACCACGTTTCAAACTAACAAATTGTTCTTTGTTGAAAACAGGTTTAATTCAAAGAAGCAGGGGCAATCCAAAAACGAAATGAAATGCGCAAGCGCTGAAACAACTTTGCAACAGGGAATCGACTAAAAGGAAGTCCCTCCCCAAATTCTTTCATGCGTTTTGCTAAATAAAAGAGAAAATAAAAAGAAGAAAAAAAAGAAGAAAAGAAATGAAAATGAAAATCCCAAAAGAAAACAAATCATGGTAACATAGGACCACATTCCTTAAATATCCCGGCATAACCCGAGGATCTCCCTGGCATAACCCAAGGAGCTTTTTCTTTCCAAAATCCCGGCATAACCCGAGGATCTCCCTGGCATAACCCACGGAGCTTTTTTCTTTCCCAAATCCCGGCATAACCCAAGGATCTCCCTGGCATAACCCAAGGAGCTTTTTCTTTCCAAATCCCGGCATAACCCGAGGATCCCCCTGGCATAACCCAAGGGGCTTTTTCTTTCCCAAATCCCGGCATAACCCGAGGATCTCCCTGGCATAACCCAAGGAGCTTTTTCTTTCCAAATCCCGGCATAACCCGAGGATCCCCCTGGCATAACCCAAGGAGCTTTTTCTTTCCAAATCCCGGCATAACCCGAGGATCCCCCTGGCATAACACAAGGAGCCTTTTCTTTCCAAATCCCGGCATAACCCATGGATCCCCCTGGCATAACCCAAGTGGCTTTTTTTCTTTCCATCCCGGCATAACCCGTGGATCTCCCTGGCATAACCCAAGGAGCCCTCTTCTTTCCGTCCCGGCATAACCCGAGGCCCCATTTTTCTTTTTCCGGCATAACCCGGTCATTTTCCAGCGTAACTTGGATTCATTCACAAGGATACACAATCCTGATTTGATTGCTTAGATATGTGTCACAACTAACTCACAAAATTTTCCTAGTGAAAACTGGGGCAGAAAATTTCGTTCGTTTGTTTGTTTTGGTATCTTAAGCAGGTTGACCTCGAGACATAGGGTGCGAGAAGACCGCTGGAATGAGTCTCAACCAAGAATAAAGAAAAGAAGAAAAGAACAAAAAGAAATGAGCTCAAATGTGAAGCAAACAAGGGTGCGGATTGCTCAAATTCTAATTGAAGTCACCAGCTCCGCTGATCCCGTTTTGACCCAATGCTGCAGAAGGAAGTAAACACCTACAGCTTGCGAGCATCAAGATTCAGATCGGAGTCCACAGCAAAATCAGCTAAGACTCAAGATCAAGCTTCAAGAGACTTATAGATAGGAATCTTGTAACTCATAGTTGATAGGCATAGCTAGCTTAGTTTGATTTTCCTTTTGGTGTAATAAGGAGGTCAGCAAGCAGTAGCAGCAGTAACAGCAGTGAAATCACAGCTCCCGGTAGTCCCAGCTACCAAACCTTCCAGAACTATGCTGACCTGATTCCTTTTCAGCCAAGGATATGTAGGCAACCATTGAAGCAGGGTTCGGTCAGACGGTTTTCAAAATTGCTTCTCATGGAGTGCCAAGCAGGCAAAAATCTCTCATGTTTGCTCATTTATCTTTGCCCGAAAACCCTTCGTGTCTCCGAGAAAAGAGGGGCAACTGTGAGCACGTGATTTTTGCCTCGCTTGAATTACTCCTACAGAATTCTTAAAATTAGGATTTTCCTTTTATTATTTAATTTTTTAGGATTTGATTGCATAATTTTGTGTGTATTTGCATTTGTATGCGCGTGTTTAATTAGATAATTCATAAAAAACATAAAAAAAATTGCATTGGCATTTAGGATTTAATTTTACATTTTTTAGATCGATTAGTAATTAGGGTTTTTACAAAGGTACTAAAATCACAAAAATTGATTTGTTTTGTTAGTTTAAATTTTAGCTTTGAGGTTTATTAATAGTAGTTTTAATTATAGCTTAATTTGATAGGTTGAATCAATTTTTTAGGTTTAATTTAGTTTTGAAAAAAAAAAGAAGAGAAAATAAATAAAGCAAAGGAATTAAATAGGAATTAAACAAAGAAAATAAGAAAAAAAAAATTGGCCTGTTAAGCAATCAAATTTTGGGCCGGAATTAGTTGCAATTCATTAGCCCAATCACTTTAAACCCCTGATACCCATCCAAAACAACCCATGAACCCGGCCCAAAACCCGTTTAAACCCGGTCCAGCTCCCCTATAATCCTAAACGATGTCGTTTGGGGTTATAATTAATCCTAACGCCCTCTACCCACCCTCCCCCAGGTTTCATCTCTCAGACCACCAAACACAGAAACCCTAACTCCATCGTCCTCCGTCGTGAACCGCCGGCCGGAAATCGCCTACGCCGTCATTGATCGTCCAATCGCCGTGAAATTAACACCACTGCTTCTCTTTCACTTCCCCATCCCAGATCCGCCATTAGTTTTCTTCAAATCCTACCCAAACTCTTCAAATCAACCAAACCCTAGCGCCGCCATGGACTCCTCCGCCGTGTCCGGCGGCGCCACCATTCCAAACACCTCTAAAATAACACCCTTGCACCCTCATCTTCCCCTCATTCCAAATCCGCACTCCTCTTCCCTCGAATGTTCCCTAAATCTCTTAAATTTCAAATCACAAAAAGCAAAACCCTAGGGCATGAGTTTTTGAGGCCCTATTTCCAGACTTCACGAAGTCTAGGGTTTGATTTAGTCACGAAATCGTGCTTTTCGTTTGTTCTTGGCAAAGAACAAACGATTAACATCATTTCGAGACTCAAACCGGAGTGCAGCCATGTTCAAGTGTATTTGGTGAGTTTTTTTTTAATTTGTTTTGCTTTATTAAACTTAGTTAAATCCATTTTTCCTCTTTTACTCTTCAAAGTAACCTGCCCCCTTGCCCCTGCCTCCTTCGTGTTTAATCAATTTATGCCTTGATTTTTGCTTGCCAGTTTTCTTAAATTCTTTTGAGTTTTTAATTTCTTCTTCTCTGTTCGTACTGATAACATGATTCTGTGTTTTGATTAATTGTTATTTGTTTCTTAATTTTCTGTTTGATTGATAATTTATAATAGTAGTCTTTAATTCTGATTTTTAGTAATTAATTCAAGCTTAAAATAGGTTTAGTTGGATTAGTAGTTCAATATTGTGGGGGTCAGGTCATATAGGTATTGCTGAACAATTCAAGCCTTGGTAATTAACCATGGTCATCTTTGACCAAGTTAAGGGGGCTGGGGGGTTAGTTTAACCTAGGTTAGTAATTCCAGGGGTAATATAGGTATTCTAATCATAGAACCTTGGAGTAACTGAAAATAGAACCCCCTAGAACCTTCTAGATTGGGGTTCCCAATTTAAATTTCAGGAATTTGAATGGTATAACTTGGGTAACAAGTCAGTCCCTTAGGGACTTGAAGCTAAAAACTGAAAATTAAGAGGGGGCTAAGGTGTAAAGTAAAAATCTGAAAGGTGCCCTAATATTTGCCTATAAAAGGCAGTATACCCTGCCTTGCAAGCCAAGTTGGGAGGTCTGAAAATTTGAAATCCAAAGTTTTGAAAATCTGAGAGTTTTGAGAGGGAATTTTCAGATTTTAAAGAGTTCTAGAGAGCCTAAAAGCTACTGAAATTCAACACAAAAACTGCGGAATTTGAGAGTTCAAGTTCATAGGTTTTAGATCTTAAAGCTAAAACAAAAATCCTGAAAAATCAACACAAAAATAGCCTAGAAGTTCCTCCAGATCTACTGTTTTCATTTGAACTGGTTCATCAATGTCTGGTTTTTAAATTCGGCTGAGTCCTTTGTTCGACTGAAGCTTAGTTTTGGAGTTTACTGCATCCTGTTCCTGGATTTTGTTTTGGATTTGCTGGGTTTCTGCTGAAATTGAATCAGTCACTGTGTTGCTGTTTAGCTGACCTCCAATTCCTCTTATTTTTGTTCCAATTTCCAGGTACTCCTCTGGCCTCAAATGATATGAGAAGGTTGAATCAAAATGTGTGATCAAATTTGAAGATAATGATGAAATGATACATGTTGTCTTCTATGAATTTTCTTCCTATTGTTTTACTTTGGTTTAGATGCCTAGCATAGTTGTGTTTACTCTTAATTTGCTTGCAATTATGCTTGTTTCAAATGCTATACTTAGTCTTCATTGGAGTGTTGAGAGTTGTATGATTTAGACTTTTGATAATTGTAGTAATTGGACTATGGACTTCTAAATATATTCAAGGTTCATTATCACGTTTAGCTATATGTTTGAATACTTTTGAACTGGAAAGTGATTGCAGGATCACTGTGAATTTGTATTACTTTAACTTTTAGTTCTGATTCCAGGTTTTGGTACTTAATTCCCACAGTTCAGTTTTGAAACTATTTGATTATTAGTTGTAAGATCTGCAAAAATTAAAACACCATCGGTCATATATTCTCTCAATTTAAACATGTTAATCACTGTTATTTATCTAATGTTGGCATATGAAAACTTATGTTTCCAAAAGTTGGCACATGATTAGAATTAATGTTCATCTGTGCCAAAGGTTTCTCTTGCATTGGTATAAATTAATTTGCCTTATTGTTTAGGTTATTTGGACTCTAAAGACTGGGCCTAGCGTAGGCCCAGTTGCATAATGAACTAATTCTGCTAAGCTCAGGACCATATGGATTTGGTCTTGAGACTCGATTCCAATTTTGCGTCTGGATTGGGCTCATCATGTGGCCCAAATTTTGGACAACTCCTACGAGCGGGACTGATAACACACCCCTGTACCTGGGCCAGGTCTTTCACCTATTTCTTTTCGTTATTGGACTGGACTGGTTTTACACCCAACGTGAGGAAGTCCTGAATCATTTTGGACTTACTGGTTTTAAAAATAAGGTTTAGGCATTGGGCCTTTCAAGTTAAGTGGCAAACCTTAATAGATAATAGTAGCTCACCCTTAGGATATCCTTTAAAAATGAAATTGAGGTGCGCCGCGCCAAATAAAATCACAAATTGCGCGGCCCTCTTTAATTACTTCCATTAAAAGTACTTAGAACTCGGGACGTGCCGTTTAGCGAATTTCACGGCCTCCCGCAAAGATAATAAACACGTTAGTTGCTTTAGGTCCGTTACCTAAATAATTTTACTTTCCTAAACACGGGTGCACATTTATGTAACCCAAATCCAAATCCCAACGAAGTTGAAATGTGTCAAAAACTGCGGGTGCATTTATGTGACGTGGTTCGAGGCGCATTTTCACGACGTTGCAATTCTCTTTAAAAATAATAATAAAAGCGGTTTAAATTTAAAAAGCACATAAGTTAAAACATGTATTAAAATTAGATTTTTAGCCAATTATAATAATTTAAGCGACCGTGCTAGAACCACGGGATTCGGGGGTGCCTAACACCTTCCCTCGGTTCAACAGAATTCCTTATTCAGAATTTCTGGTTCGCAGACTCCAAATGGGAAGTCGAAGTTTTCCTCGATCTGGGATTCAAGTTAAACCGGTGACTTGGGACACCAAAAGCGAATCCTTTCCCAAGTGGCGACTCTAAAACTAAATAAATAATCCTATTTCGAATAATCTCACTTTAAATGGAAAAACTCCCTTATACATTATCCTTCGGGGTAGGTGTGTAAAAAAGGAGGTGTGACAGGTTCAACTTGGGAAAAATATAGATGAACCTGTTCCATCTGAACAGGAAACCCTCTTGGACCTACTGATAAAGTTATCAATGGCACTAAAACTCATGCCATTCCCTATGGTTTTATTCTCACAACTGTGCTTGCACATTTCAAGGTACAAGCAAGGATCATTTTGGGGTTAATACTCTGCTTGCTTGCGATTATGAAGTCAATGTCATTTTTAATGAACTTGGTTCATCTAAAAGGACACCTATCAATAGCAAGATCAGAGCTCTAATACTGGAGAGTGAGGCAAAGGATATTGAGATAGCAAGGCTGAAGGCACGATTGGTTGAGGTAGAATCTGAGAGAGATGTTCTCAGAATTGAACTTGTAAGGAAAAGGAGAAGAATAATGGAATTCTTCAAGACATGATGAAACTTCTCCAATCAAATAACCCAGCCCCTACCTCTTCCAAGCCTTAAATCCTAGCCTAGTGTAGATCAACCAGTGACCCAATTCGGGACTTTTTGTTTCGTTTGCTCATGTTTTCAGTATTTTTATTTCTTCTTATGCTTTGTGGTAGAATCATATCGATCATCAATGAAATTCACTGTCTTTTGCTCTAACTGTTTGTTTATATTTCTTTGATGGTTAAAATTCTTAGCTTGATCTATGATGATTAATTCATGATTGCATTTGAAGTAGCCCCAGTGGCCATGAGTAAGTTTTAAAATCTGGTTATCTCACATTTCTATGCAACTTTTCGATGATGCCAAAAGGGGAAAAAAGGTTGTGCTTTAAACAAGTGATGTTTACACTTTGAACAGTGATGTTTATAACCTAATGTACCTGGTCCTTGATGATAAATGATAAAAAGGAAAAATGTTTCTAACATTGTGTTGATGTTGAGCTGAGTTGGAACAGGGCCTAAGCTTATGGAAAAGCACAGAGTTTGTCATCATCAAAAAGGGGGAATTTATTGGCCCAAGTAAAGGTTAGTTTTGAAGACTGACAAAGGAACTCGGACATGAACCAGGTCCATCCAGTGGTCCATCCCTCAGGTGCACAAAAACGGGCAGATTCGAGCATGTGGGTTGCACGTGAAGGAGATAAGCTTAACTTGGTGTATTTAATATCTCCTGATCGAAAAGGTTGCATAATTGATAAGGAGAAGGATTCCTTAATCAAAGAGAACACAATTCAAGATAGGGAAAGAGTTAGAAGTTGAAATCAACTAGAACTCTTCCACCAAGGAAGAGTTGCATCAGAACTCTAGTTATTTCTTCATCTACTAACTCTATAAATTGCAGGATGTTCTCATATTAAAGTATTGCACAAAAACGCAGAAGTTAAACGTGAATTGAGAGCAAAATAGCAAGGCTTTTTGCAAGCAGTTCGTGTGTGATTCAAGTGTGCAAACCTAAAGCTACATGAACCAGATTGAAGAACCAGCTCCATAAAGAGTTTTATGTGTCTTTATTTATTTCTAGTTCAATTGTAGTAGGTGTTTCATATTGTACCTTTTAGCTTTATCTAGAAGCAATTGTAATAGGTACTTTGAGTATTCAAGTTAGAGTTAACTTGAAGTTGTCGCAGCAGTTAGAGGCTGGTTGCCACAACAGGATTAGAGTTAATCCTTAGGTTTACAAAGAGTTTTGTAAATGCAGTTTTGGCTCAGTGATTTTAGTGGAAGTTTGGGAAAATCCTACTGAGTAGTAGGTCGTGGTTTTTTCACCTTTTGAGCCAGGTGTTTTCCACGTAAAATCTCTTTGTTCTTTATTTTATGTACGTTTAATTCCGCAAACAGTAGTAATAAGTACACCTAGAAGAACCAGGTCCTTCCAGAAGCAGTTTAAGCGAAAAATTGAGT
>NW_017675408.1:9949-16000 GCF_001879085.1 Nicotiana attenuata
CCAGGTTCAGTTGAGCACAGCGTTCCACCCTCAAACGGACGGCCAGTCCGAGAGGACTATTCAGATATTGGAGGATATGCTCCGAGCCTGTGTCATCGATTTGGGAGGCTCATGGAACCAGTTTTTGCCTTTAGCAGAATTCACCTACAACAACAGCTACCAGTCCAGCATTCAGATGGCTCCATATGAGGCGTTGTATGGTAGGCGATGTCGGTCTCCAATCGGATGGTTTGAGCCGGGAGAGGCTCGGTTATTGGGTACAGATTTAGTTCAAGAGGCCTTGGATAAGGTCAAGATCATTCAGGACAGGCTTCGTTCGGTTCAGTCGCGGCAAAAGAGTTATGCGGATCGTAAGGTTCGAGATGTAACTTTCATGGTTGGTGAGCGGGTCTTGCTCCGAGTGTCGCCTATGAAGGGCGTAATGAGATTTGGGAAGAAGGGCAAGCTTAGCCCTAGGTTCATTGGTCCATTTGAGATTCTCGATCGTGTGGGAGAGGTGGCTTACAGACTTGCCTTGCCGCCCAGCTTGTCAGCCGTGCATCCTGTGTTTCATGTGTCCATGCTTCGGAGGTATCACGGCGATCCAGCCCACGTGTTAGATTTCAGCACTGTCCAGTTGGACAAGGATCTGTCTTACGAGGAGGAGCCGATAGCTATTCTAGATCGGCAGGTTCGACAGTTGAGGTCGAAGAGTTTTCCTTCAGTGCATGTCCAGTGGAGAGGTCAGCCTCCTGGGGCATCGACCTAGGAGTCCGAGTCTGATATGCAGAGCCGTTATCCTCATCTATTTCCCGACTCAGGTACTTCTTTCTTTTGTCCGTTCGAGGACGAACGGTTGTTTTAGAGGTGGAGAATGTGACGACCCAAAGGGTAATCACCTGTTTTCTCTTTCAACCCGTGCTTCTGAGGCCTTAAAAACCTCATTTTTACTTGCCTCGATTTGCGTGCGCTGTCCGGGCACGTAGCCGGAAAGATAATGCGTTAAATTCTGTGAAAATTTTCAAAATGTGGCTTTAAAATGATTAAAGTTGACTTCGGTCAACATTTTTGGTAAACGGACCCGGACCCGTGATTTGACGATCCCGGAGGGTCCGCAGAAAAATATGGGACTCGGGCATGTGCCCGAAGTCGAATTCCGAAGTCTAGAGCCCGAGAAAAGAATTTTTCAGTGAAATTATTTTTCTGAAATTATTAAGGAAAATGGAAATGAAAATTGATTAAAAGACTGTGGTATCGGGCTCGTATTTTGGTTCCGACGCCCGGTACAAGTATTATATATGGTTTAAGCGCTTTCTGTGAAATTTAGTCGAAATCGGACGACATTTGATGTGTTTCGGACCTAAATATCTAAAATTTGAAGTTTATGAAGTTAGAATGAAAAATGATGATTTTGAGGTTTGATTCCTCGTTTATGATGTTAATTTAGCGATTTGATCGCACGGTTAAGTTCGTAGGATGTTGTTGAGTTAGTGTGTGTGATTGGTTAGGAGCCCCGAGGGCTCGGGAGTGTTTTCGGAGGTGTTCGGGGTGTTTTTAAACTTAGAGTGATAGCAGATTTTTCGGCAATTTTTGCTCAGATAATTGCTTCTTCGCGTTCGCAGCACTCAGCTCGCGTTCGCGTACCAGTGGGCTTTCCCTTCTTCGCGTTCGCGGACAAGTCCCCGCGTTTGCGTAGCCTTGGTTTCCCCTTCACCGCGTTTGCGAGCCCCATCTCGCATTCGCGTACAAGCAAATCCCGGACCCAGCCCCATCCTTCTATGCGTTCGCGACTAGCATCTCGCGTTCGCGATGCTTTGACTGATCTACCCTTCGCGAACACGGCCCCCTTCCCGCGAAAGCGAAGGGCATTTTTGCCCAGTGGTTTTTAAAGCTCAAAACAGACCAGTGACAGGATTTTTCCCAAATTTCACACGAGCTCTTCTTCTCCACAGCCCCTAGGTGACTTTTAGAGCGATTCTTCACCAAAGCTTCTTGGGTAAGTATTTTCTAACTCGTTTTCTTCATTTTCTATTATCATTTATCAAATTCCTAGACCTAAATCATGTAACTTAAGGTGTAAACTGGGGGAAAAGGGTAGAATTAGGGCTTTTCAATTTTCTTTGATTTAGGCCTCGTTTTGGGGTCGAATTTGAAAACAAATTGTATATTCGGGCTCGTGGGGGAATGGGTGACATGCAATTGGTTCGAACCTCGGGTTTTGACCAAGCGGGCCCGGGGTCGATTTTTGGCATTTTGGGTAGAAAGCTTAGAAATTTATTTTTAGGCATTGGGTTTAGTTTGTTTAGCTATTATTAATATTGTAAAGTCATTATTTCATAGATTTGACTGAGTTGGAGCCGAATTCGAGGGGTAAAGCTATACTAGAGGCTTGAGTTGATTTTGGAGCATCTGAGGTAAGTGTTTGATCTAACTTTGGCTTGAAGGAATAGGATTAGAGTGTTATTACTTGCTAATTGCTAAATGATCGAGTACAGTGTATTGGCATGGTGACGAGTATCTATACACCGGTGTCTAGCATGACCGTGGGTCCTTGTATGTATTTATCCTGATATTGTTATGACTCTTCCATGTTAATTGATGAATTCTATGCAATGTGAAGAGTATGAGGACTAATGATGAATTGTAAATTCTTTAGAGCGTTGGCTCGAACGATAAAAATACTATTGAGTAAGAAATGAAAGAAATAGAAAGTGATATGATTAATCCCTTGCCGGGATGGTTGAGTACATTGATTATCTCCCTTGCCGGGATGTGAGGGTATTGTTGTTGCTCCCTTGCCGAGATTTAGCTGTTAGTTGTGTAATTCCCTTGCCGGAATATTTCTTATTATTTGTTTATCCCCTCGCCCCGTTTGGTTGTGATTACTGTTTGGGTGAGGAAGAGTGATAATGCACGAAGGGTCATTCCGTGCCATAATTTGATTATATTTGCATGAAGGGTCATTCCGTGCCCTGTTTTGATTATATTTGCACGAAGGGTCATTCCGTGCCATGTTTTGATTATATTTGCACGAAGGGTCATTCCGTGCCATGTTTTGATTATATTTGCACGAAGGGTCATTCCGTGCCATGATGTGAGAGTATGAGAGGGAAAGCACGAAGGTTGATGCCGTGCACTTTCTTTGATTGCTTTTGGTGAGAATGAGAGTAAAAGCACGAAGGTTGATGCCGTGCAACTGTTGATTTTCCTGCTCTCATTAATTAATCTTATTGCCCTGTTTCTTACTTAAATTGTTGACTTTATATCCGGACTGTACTCCCCCATAGTATGCTTCCCTCCCTCTTATCTGTTTAATTTCTGTATTCTTCCCTTTTATTGCATATATATATATTGAACTCCACAGGTTGGTTTGGTAGTCCTGTCTAGCCCCGTCACTACTTCGCCGGGGTTAGGTCACGCACTTACCAGCACATGGGGTCAGTTGTGCTGATGCTACACTTCTATGCTCTTTTGCACAGATCACGGTACCGGAGCAGCTTTTGGACCACAGCAGTAGGATATTGATCGGGAGCTGACTTCAGTCCAGGGACTTACGAGGTAGCCTAGCTGGCGTTCGCAGGCCAGAGTCCCTTTCTATGTTTTCAGTTTGTTTTCATTGTACCGAGACAGACACTTATGTATTTCTATTCAGGCTTGTTTGTAGCACTCTTTAGTAGTTCGTGAGATAGTGACACCAGTTTTGGGTAGAGAAATGTTAAATTTCCGCATTTTGGGTTTTTTCAGTATCTGTGTTTTAAAGACTTCCGCTTTAATTTAAATGACTCGTTATATTTATATTGTTCTTGTTGGGATGTTATCAGAAAATGTTTAAATGCTTGGCTTGCCTAGCTCCGATAGTAGGCACCATCACGACCCCCGATGGTGGGAAATCCGGGTCGTGACAGAAATCATATCAGACGCGTTGTATGGAAGGATTTGCAAAAGATATCAGTTACGCCAATCAAGGAAGCTATACCTATCCCGCCGAGCTTCAAGGTTCAATTATAGGAAAGTTCCAACCTTATTCTTGGAATTAATCAATTAAGATTCACTCCAAGGATCAATTTCTTCAGGTTGCCTTTATCTCAAAGATCTGCTCCTATCAAGAAGATCGTCTCTCAAGGCGTATATATACAGTCAAAGGTCCAACATGAAAGACATACTTTGATCGAATCAACCTCAAGCTTTTTGTTCTACTCCAAACAAGCATTGTAGTCTATTCTAGATTTACTGTGTAATAAGTGGAGAGAAGAAAGAAAGAAAAATCATTGGTGAGACATTGTATAAAAGACCTAGAAAGTCATTTGTATATTGAAAAGAAGTTGATGTATGTTCAACGACATCAACACACTTGTACCGAAAAATTCCAAGGAACTTAAAGAGAGAACCCTCTTGCAACCCAAGGGTACTGGACTAGGATTCACATTGAATCCGAACCAGTATAAAACATATGGTATCATTTACTTTATGCAATTTACTTTTTTGTATTTACTTTGCATCTACTTTGCGTCAATCTTAGTCGACTAACTGGGAAACCGCTCAACTACTCAATTACGAAAAGAAAGGATAACAATACCTCCTCTTGTACTTTCATTACATACTTACATATCTAGTTTTCTCTTTGATATATAAAGCTTGAAGGAGAAGTTCTATTAGTTCAATACTTCTTTCCCTTTTAACTTTTATAAGATTGTTGTGAATAGAGAAGTAAAACTAAAAAAAAGCTGATTGACACATTAATCTAACAGTACGAAGTTCAAGCTATATATCTTTTGACACAATGTGAATCATGTAAAGACTGAGGCAGTAAAAGTATTAGTCATTTTATAATGATCACAAACGGGATATGAAGCCAATAAGTCAAAATTGAGGAACTTCCAAATGAAAAAAGTGCAACATGAAAAGTGAAATTCATAAATGTGTTAATCTTCTTTAATTATGATGAAATTTTCTACAGTTAATTAGAAGAAAAGGAAAAGGAAGTCGGCAGTTGGAACTTTGAACATGTTTAACCACTACTAGAATTCCGGAAAAAAGCAACCAGCAAAAGCGACCAACGTTGGTCGCTTATTGGCCAAAAAGCGACCAAAAAGCGACCAATCACGCCTGGTCGATATTAAGCTGGTCCCTTTACCTTAGGGACCAAAGTTGGTCGCTAAATAGCGATCAACGTTGGTTTCCCAGGTAAAAGGACAAAATTTTCCGGGTAAAGCATATAGCGACCAACTTTGGTCGCTCAAATATTTTAATATTTTATATTTGGCGACCAAAGTTGGTCTCCAGATGTAAATAACGTTTTATTTATATTTATTTTTAATCATATTAAGCGACCAACTTTGGTCGCTATATTAATAAATGTTATAATTTTTTATTTATTGGGCGACCAATATTGGTCGCCAATGGAAAGAATTAATTTTTTTTTTAACTATAAGCGACCAACCTTGGTCGCAAAATTACCAGAAATTTTTTTTTTAAGTGAATAGCGACCAACTGGACACCAAAGTTGGTCGCTTTTTTGGTATATTTTAGGCAGAAACTGCCTGTTTTGGCTGCTACACTACCTGCCAGCTTATACCAAATATCCTAAACAGGCATTTTATGCCAGCAACAACAACAACAACAACAACACTAAAACGCAACAAAATATAAAGATCAATAGAACTAAAACATTAAGCTAACAAAACTAAGTTAACGTTTATTACAAGCTCATTTGAAAACTAGTTATATTGTCTAGTTCAAAGTATATAAAGTACTCAAGGAGTGTTCTTTTAGCATCCTCGTTTGAAAGTTGGATTGCCTCGGCCGACTCGTTAGGTGGCTGACTTCGTATGAATTCGCCCACATCAGCTGTGAAGCGAACCTATAAGAAAAATTATATTGAATTAATATTTCAAAATTTATATAAAAGTAAATCAAAATACTTAATGATAAGTAAAAAACTTACATGTATAGTCGAGGCTCGACCCTCGACCCACCTTTCTGAATCAGTCTCTTTCTTCTTCTTTACAATACGAGTTTCATTGAATAGCTCATCTTGCTTCATTGGCATCATAAAGTTGTCCAGTGGCTTTG
>NW_017675408.1:18813-21761 GCF_001879085.1 Nicotiana attenuata
TCGAGGCCTGAAAAGCCTCCTCACAATACACTCGAGGCCTGAAAGCCTCCTCACATCACTCAGAATATCCTCACATATGGCCCTCGGCCTCAATCAGTCCAAAAATAATCATAAGCCCCTCGGGCATCAGTAAAGAAATAATAATGCTCAGCTCAAACAGTAGTTTCAAATATCAGTTAAAACTCGAGGTTGAGTGAAAATATAGCTGAGTTCATGAAACAGTGTAATGACAATGGACTGAGTTTCAAATAATATTTCAAATAGTGAGGAAAACAGTGATGATAGCTCATAGGGAGTTCAAAGAGTCGGCAATAAGCCCCAAATATGGCAATAAGCCCAAGTCCTAGTGAAAAACAACAAGTCATAGTGAAATACGCGGTAAAATCAATAACCGGGACGGACCAAGTCACAATCCCCAACAGTGCTCTACCCCACGCTCTCTATCTGGCGTGCAAGTCACCTCAATATAGCACTATGGGTGCAAATCCGGGGTTTCAAACCCTCAGGGTATCATTTACAATCATTACTCACCTCGAACCGGCGAAATCTCTAGCCCGCGACGCCTTTGCCCCTCGAATCGGCCTCCACGCGCATCGAATCTAACCAAAATCAGAGCGAATACATTACAATATGCCCAGGGAACAATACCCAATCGAAAACAACCAAGAAATAACAGAAATCTCGAAACTAGCAAAACCCGAGCCCCGGGCCCGCTTCTCGAAAAATTACAAAACTCACATTAACGGATTCCTCGTCTCGCCACGAGTCCATACATATCAAGAACTCCCAAATCCGAGCTCAAATGACCTATCAAATCCCAATTTGGAATATCAAAAACTCAAGCCCTAGTTTTTACCCCTTTTTAATGAATTTCAACCAATTTCCATGTTACATCTATCATAACCTCATGTATTTAAGTCAGGGGACTTACCTCCAATCGATTCCCAGTCAAAACTCCCTTAAATTCTCGCCAAAAGCTCCCAAGGTCGCCCAACAATGGTGGAAATTATCCCAAGCTCGCGGATGAAATACTAAATAAAAACCCTTCTGAACAGTCCAGTTTTCGCTTCTGCGGTCCCGCTTTCGCTTATGCGGGACCGCTTCTGCGGCCAAATTTCCGCTTTTGCGGTCTTCATTAAACATCCAAAAACCTGCTTCTGCGGTTCTACTTTCGCACCATCGGTACCGCTTCTGCGGTCCGCTCTTTCGCTTATGCGGATCCTGCCTTCCATCTCCTCGCCGCTTCTACGATCACAGCTCCGCTTAAGCGGCTCCGCTTCTGCGGTCCAAGACCCGCAGAAGCGAGAATACCAAAAACAGCATGCCTTCAGCTGTATGAAATTCCAAAAACTCCCCGTTAGCCATCCGAAATCATCCCGAGGCCCCCGGGACCTCGACCAAAGGCACCAACATAACCCAAAACATCATGCGAACTTGTTCCAATCATCACAACACACAAAACAACACTAAAATCATCAATTCACATCGAATTCAAGCCTAAGTTCTTCAAAAACTTCCGGAATGCGCTTTCGATCAAAAATCCAACCAATGACGTCCGAATGACCTGAAAATTTGCAGACATATCCAAAATCACCTAACAAAGCTACTGCAACTCTCGGAATTCCATTCCGACTCTCGGATCAAAATCTCGCCTATCAACCGGAATTCGCCAAAATACTAACTCCGCCATTTCAAGCCTAATTCTACATCGGACCTCCAAAATAAATTCCGATCACACTCCTAAGTCATAAATCACCCCCGGAAGCTAACCGAATCATCGGAATTCAAATTCGAGCCCTCTAACACAATAGTCAACATCCAGTTGACTTTTTCAAAACAAGCCTTCCTTAAAGAGACTAAGTGTCTCATTTCTTATCAAAACCAATCCAAATCAACTCTCACACACCACATACCGATAACGAAACATGAAGAAGCAATAAACGGGGAAAACGGAGCAGTAACACATGAGACGACGGGTCGGGTCGTCACATCCTCCCAACATAAACAAACGCTCGTCCTTGAGCGTACCCAAAGTTGTCCTAGAAGCTAACCAACAGCTGAATAACTTTACCAAGCATAAACCCGGGGTGATCCCTCGTCACCCTACCTCGCATAGGTCCGATAACACAATATAGCTGAAATTTCACAGTCCATCTAAACTATAAACCGTAGAACCACATTGCACTTTCCGAAATCATACACAAGATCAGAACCTCACCTCTATACTCCGAATAAGCCCGAACCAGCTGTAATAACCCTCAATCACATGATATACTATATAGCTCAAACACTCGAAACGATAACTTCTATTCGCAGCAGCTGCCCACAATAACCAAATACCGATAGAAAACCTTTTATTAGCTAAAGGCTTATCCCAACACTTCCATATTTTGCCAACAACAAATGAGACACGCTATAAACCGTAATCATTTCTCATATCAACCACTCATGAAATCGTTTCCCTTTTGACTAATGCCACAACAGATTTCCGGGCCAAACCTCGATATTATCCTTCTAACAAGCTGAAATCAAATCTGTTCGTATTCATTAATGACTCCAACGATCACCTCGAATCCAACACACCACTCTGGTGATATGACACCTCAATACAGGCCGAAGCCACAACTTGCATAATACACGCACCGATAAGAGACGGTCTGAACATACTCAAATCATGAAAAATAACTCAAACGAAAGGGCTGTACCTCAAGCTCAACAATACCATCACTACACAATGCTGAGACCCCGTCTCACATCATAGAAATAAAATGCATGAATCTACCCCGAAAGGTCATAACTCCCGTAGCCTCGCTACAATGCGCGATCCTGTCCCAACACTGTTACACCTCAAGCACCTCAAGCCGCTATGCTCAAAATCAACAATCACACACAATTGATGTCTGAAACCAAAGCAATTCATTACACTCACGGTGAAACAAATAACATAT